>NC_091432.1:238067792-238200292 GCF_964237555.1 Oryctolagus cuniculus | reverse complement strand
TGTCTCTGTCTCTCTCTCTCTCAATGTCTAACTCTGCCTGCCAAAATAAAAATAAAAATACAATAAATAAAATTTTAAAAAAAGAATGAGTACACAGGGCCGGGAATCCTCCACCTGCGGCGCTGGCATCACATATGGGCACCGGGTTCTAGTCCCGGTTGGGGTGCCAGATTCTGTCCTGGTTGCTCCTCTTCCAGGCCAGCTCTCTGCTGTGGCCCGGGAGTCAGTGGAGGATGGCCCAAGTGCTTGGGCCCTGCACCCGCATGGGAGACCAGGAGGAAGCACCTAGCTCCTGGCTTTGGATCGGTGCAGTGCGCTGGCCCTAGTGGCCATTTGGGGGGTGAACCAATGGAAGGAATACTTTTTTCTCTGTCTCTGTCTCTCTCTCTCTCTCAATGTCTAACTCTGCCTGCCAAAATAAAAATAAAAATACAATAAATAAAATTTTAAAGAAAGAATGAGTACACAGGGCCGGGAATCCTCCACCTGCGGCGCTGACATCACATATGGGCACCGGGTTCTAGTCCCGGTTGGGGTGCCAGATTCTGTCCTGGTTGCTCCTCTTCCAGGCCAGCTCTCTGCTGTGGCCCGGGAGTCAGTGGAGGATGGCCCAAGTGCTTGGGCCCTGCACCCACATGGGAGACCAGGAGGAAGCACCCGGCTCCTGGCTTCAGATCGGCGCAGTGCCGGCTGTGGCGGCCGTTGGGCAAGTGAACCAATGGAAGGAAGACCTTTCTCTCTGTCTCTCTGTCACTGTCCAACTCTGTCAAATAAAAAAAAAAAAGAATGAGTACACTGAACCCCAAACTCCATAGCAATGAAGTGAATGTGACACTGGACACGAGGACAGGGCTGGATACATGGAACTGGACACAGCGTCCCCAGAAGACCAGGACAAGTGCAGCAGACTGACTGTCAAAGGGACAAAGACAACTCAGTGGAGAAAGGCACGTCTGCCCCACCACTGGAAGCCACATGAAAAGAAATGGACATAGATACACACTTTATAACATGGAAAAATTCATTCAAGCTGCTCCATGCACTTATATTCAATATGTGAAAACATAAAAATTCTAGAATAAAATGGACATGAATGTGTATTTCATGATAACTTTCCAGAGGCAAGCCTAAAAGCCAAGCCATGGGAGAAAATAGTTGATGACGCAGAGGTTGTTTGAATTAAAAATTTCTTTTGACGGCCGGCGCCACGGCTCACTAGGCTAATCTTCCGCCTTGCGGCGCTGGCACAACAGGTTCTAGTCCCGGTCGGGGCGCCGGATTCTGTCCCGGTTGCCCCTCTTCCAGGCCAGCTCTCTGCTGTGGCCCAGGAGTGCAGTGGAGGATGGCCCAAGTGCTTGGGCCCTGCACCCCATGGGAGACCAGGATAAGTACCTGGCTCCTGCCATCGGATCAGCACAGTGGGCCGGCCGGCCGCGGCCATTGGAGGGTGAACCAACGGCAAAGGAAGACCTTTCTCTCTGTCTCTCTCTCTCACTGTCCACTCTGCCTGTCAAAAAAAAAAAAATCTCTTTTGTGGGAGTGGATGTTGTGCGGCTCAGTGGGTTGAGCTGCCACTGAGCACCGAGAGGCAGCAGATGGCCCAAGTACCTGTATCCCTGCCACTCAAGTGGGAGACACGAATGAAGTTCCTGTTGCCGGCTTCACTGTTGCTCAGACCCAGCTACTGCAGGAGTGAACCCAGAGATGGAAAATATCTCTGCCCCTCTCATGATGTCAGTCTGCCATTCAAATAAATAAATCAACTTTTGAAAAATTCTATTCTGTGAAAGAAACTATAAAAGGAACAAACAAAAAATAAGCCACAGATTGGGAGACATCACTGGAAAAACACAAGCCTTAAGACAGACTTGTATCCAGGGCCTGCACTGTGGCACAGCAGGCTAGGCTTCCTGCCTGTGATGCCAGCAGCCCGTACGGACACTGGTGCAAGACCCAGCTGCTCCACTGCCAATCCAGCTCCCTGTGCCAGGGAAAGCAGAGGAAGGTGATCCAAGTCCTTTGGCCCCTGCACCCATGTAGGAGACCTGGAGGAAGCTCTGGGCTCCTGGCTTTGGCCTGGCTTGTGCTGGGCCAATGCAGCCATTTGGGGGAGTGACCCAGTGGATGGAAGATTTCTCTGTCTCTGTCTCTCCTCTCTCTGTAACTCTTTCAAATTAGAAAAATGTAAAGACTTGTATCCAGGTGGCATCTCTGCCCGCTACCCCACAGCGCAGGCCCGTGTGTCTCGAGATGGATAAAATCTCTGACATGCAACGACTGCGGGAGGACACAGAGCAGCAGCTCACTCACTGGGCGCCTGCACCCTAGCTCGCTGCTCTGGGGAGGAGTCTGGGAGTTTTCCAGAGTGAAGCATGGTCTCACCAGAGGGCCCAACACGCACCATCCTAAGATTTAGAAACAGGTTTGAAGAGGGATGTCCAGTTAACAGCAGACAATTACAGACAGCAGTTCTATTCATAATGGCCACATACTGGGAGCTGTCAAGGAGTCCTCCAAAACACGTGTGATGAGAGCACAGTGCATCCATGCAGGCGTCTGAGGACTGAACATGCAGATGGAGCTCTCTGCGCTGTCCCTCTCTCTCTTTTTTTTTTTTCTTTTTGACAGGCAGAGTGGATAGTGAGAGAGAGACAGAGAGAAAGGTCTTCCTTTTTGCCATTGGTTCACCCTCCAATGGCCACCACGGCTGGTGTGCCGCGGCTGGCACATCACGCTGATCCGAAGGCAGGAGCCAGGTGCTTCTCCTGGTCTCCCATGTGGGTGCAGGGCCCAAGCACTTGGGCCATCCTCCACTGCACTCCCGGGCCACAGCAGAGAGCTGGCCTGGAAGAGGGGCGACCGGGACTAGAACCTGGTGTGCCGGCGCCACGAGGCGGAGGATTAGCCTAGTGAGCCGCGGCACCAGCCCTTTTTTTTTTTTTTTTTTTTTTTTTGAAAGGTCTTCCTTCCATTGGTTCACTCCCCAAATGGCCGCTATGGCCGGCGCTGTGCTGATCCAAAGCCAGGAGCCAGGTAGCTTCCTCCTGGTCTCCCATGCGGGTGCAGGGCCCAAGCACTTGGGCCATCCTCCACCGCCCTCCCGGACCACAGCAGAGAGCTGGACTGGAAGAGGAACAACCGGGACTAGAACCTGGCACCCATATGGGATGCCGGCACCACAGAGGATTAACCAAGTGAGCCATGGTGCTGGCCCCCCCCTCTGACTCTCAAATAGGCAAATTTTGAACAAGCATCAAGCACCACCCAAGCTTCCCTCCCAAAGTTCACTGTTTGGGGGAGTGTGGCATTGTTCAAAGTGGGTGGGAAAAAGCAGCAGCGGGACATTCACCCTTTAGGAAGCTTCGCTGAACAGAACTCATTAGGACTAAATCCCCTGACCTGTCACTGCCTGGTGGAACCGACCCTTTCACTCCGACCCCATGAGCATTTCTTGTATTGCTTCCTCCAATCAGGGTACTGTCAAGTGAATTGTTCATACAGGCATTTTGCTGGCAAGGTCTCCGTGGCCCTCAGGGAACACTGTCCTAGATTGAGGATAAAGCTCTGTAACTCACTGTGCTACCCATCAAAGAATCCACAGGGGCCCCTCCTGGGGAGGTCTGGCAATGGAGGGCATGAGCCCAGGGTCCCCACAAAAGCTCAGGCAGCACCCCGGCTCTGCGGAGGCCTGTGAGTCGCCCCCATCACACCTAACGAGTGCCATGTACACACCAAGAAAATGGAACGCAGAGGCAGAACTTCGGTCCTTCCCAGGTGCAGCAGAGCTTTCTCCTCTCCAGAGCTCACTTCTGCCGCCACATGTGTGCGGGCTTTCCCACACTAGTGACTCCTCTGACTCTGGATACCAAGCAGTTCACTCGTCCTTTTTTATATATATGTAGCACTTTCTTATGCTTATGTGCATCACATCCCTGTCTGTTTCTATTTTGTACTTAAGGAATACAAATTTCATGCATTTCATAAGTACAAATTTAGGAACACAGTAACTCTTCCCTCCCTCCCTACACTCCCACCCTTCTTCCTCCTCCAAGTCCTGTTCTCATTTTTATTTTTACTGAGATCTATTCTCAATTAACTGTATGCACGTAAGATTAACCCCACACTAAGAGTTCAACAAACAGCATGGTGGGGGGGACTGTTCGTCAATCAAGACGAGGGCTGCTCAAAATCACCATGTCTCAAAGTGTCATTTCTATAGATTCTCTTTAAAGTGCTCTATTAGTTTCCACATATCTGGGAGAACATACGCTATTTGCCTTTTGGGGCTGGCTTATTTCACTAAGTATGTTTTCCAGTTGCATCCATTTTGTTGCAAATGACAGGATTTCATTTTTTAAACCACTGTGTAGTATTCCATGGTATATATATGTCACATTTTCTTTATCCAGTCTTCAGTTGATGGACATGTGGGTTGATTCCGTATCTTAGCGATTGTGAATTGAGCTGTGATAAACATGGGGGTACAGACAACTCTTTCACATGCTGACTTCTTTTGGACCAGGAATTGGGCCCCATCAATGACACCCTTTGATGGAGAGGTATGGGCTGTGTTATCTCTTTCACCCTGACTGGGGTAATTATACAGCGTTGCTGGAAGTTCCTCGCCACAGTTGAAATCTCCGTTCATTCACTGGGGTATCTGACTTAATGCAGACTTTACTGGGTGCTTTTCCTCCTCTGTATCCACTTCTTTTCCAACTGGTTCCTCTCTTCTTCAATAAAGTGCTTGCACTCAAGCCCTTGGCTGAGCGCCTGCTTCTGTGAAACCCGAAACCAACAGAGGTGACAAAGACAAAAGGAATGAGGGGCAGCAGAAGGACTAATTACCAGGACAAGTAGGACTGCAAATTACATAACAGTCAAAATTTGTTAGCAAGGATACTTCATGTGACTTCAATGCACTCTGATTCCATGCAGCTTCATCCAGTTGTATTCACTGTACTCTGCATACAAACTGGAGGGGGGCAGATCAGGGGAATAGACAGTGTGATGAGCATACTGATATTGGCATACTATATATTGGTAAATAACCTGTTGAAAACAAGGGCAAAAGAGTACAGCTCAAGTTACTTAATTCTAGGGAAAACTCTAAATGTTATTTTGGAGGTGGGTGTTAGGCGCAGTGGCTAAGAAATCAGATCTCATATCAGAGGTCTGTTTGAGTCCCAGCTCCACTCCAGCTCCTGTTTCCCCTCATGCAGCCAGGGAGGCAGCAGGTGGCAGTTCAAGTTGTTGAGTCGCTGTCTCCCACATGGGAGACCTGGATCGAATTCTGGGCTTCTGCCTTTGGTCTGGCCTAAAAGATATTTGTACACCCACAGAAGTAACATAAACAATAGCCAAAAAGGTACAAGCAACCCAAGTGTCCACTACAGATGAGTGGCTAACACAAAGTGTGGTCTATACATGCAGTGGAATATTAATCAGCTTTTTATAAAGGAGAGTACTTCTGACCCACGCTACAGCACGCGTGAGTAAACCAAATGCACACACACAATGAAACACTATCCATCTCTTACAAAGAAAGGCAATTCTGACCTGTGCTGCAACATGGATGTGCTCTGAGGATCTTATGCTGAGTGAAATACGCCAGGCCTTAAAAGGCAAATATTCTACGACCCCACCAGTATGTGGCATGTGGGGTATTCAGATTTACAGCAGCATACACTAAGAAGCCATTGCCAGAGGCTGGAGGAAGGGATTAACAGGAAACATTGCTTAACAGAGACAGTTTCAATTTGAGTAGGTGAAAAAGTTGCAGCACTGAATGGTGGTGATGCTCTTAATGCCAAGTCCACAGAAATGCAGACTTCAAAAGTTTGAATGGTAAATTTTATGTTATTTTTATTTTAAAATTTGAAATAGCATAAAGTAATGGAGAAAATGGGACTTACACTTTAAGATAACTTATCTATATACATATTTATTTGATAGGCAAGGAAATAGACAGAAAGCTTGTTTTCATTGTTTTACTTCTCAAATGTCTGCAACAGTCAGTGCCTGGCAGGCCAAATTTGGGAACTGGGAATCCAACCCACGTTTCCCACATGGATCTCAAGGGTTGATATTAAAATAAACATATTCAACATCCTTGTTCACACTGTAAGCTGAAAATCCTAGAACTACACACGTGTGTGTGTGTGTGTGTGTGTGTGTGTGGGCTCGTCTACCCTACAGAGAAAACCAATCTTTGTTTTTAGCTTGAGATATAAAGTGACGATAGGGATGTGTGTGTGCCCTAGGTCCCTTAGCCAGCTACTAGGGGTGGACACCCTACCTCGTCACACAAGGACTTTTGGATAAAGGTCACTTTTGTTCAGAATGATTTTTAAGGGACCTTGGAGAGACTTTGGGTTCTCATCCAGTAGGGGACGCTCTGCTTAGCGTTTCAAGGTGTGAGCCCAAGTATCTGGAATTCTCCAGCATCTGTCTTGGGTACTGAAGTCCTATGTGAGATGTACCTGCTTCTTTCTGTGTCTATTGCTTTTGACTACATTTTATTGTATGAAAACTATCCTATAAGATGCTGTTGTGTAGAGAGATTTTATTTATTTTTCCCAAATCTGACTCTGCAAATCTTGCAGCCACACATTTATGTGATGCCTTAATGTTACAGGGTGGCAGAGACCCGAGAACTTGGGCCATCACCTGCCACGGCCCAGCTCTGAGTGAGTGAGAGAGAGAGAAAGAGAGAGAGAGAGGCAGAGAGTGATCTTTCCAGTGGTTTCCAGTGGTTCGCTCCCCAAATGCTTGCTGGGCCAGGTCAAAGCCAGGATCTGAAAACCCAGTCCACATCTCCCATATGAGTGGCAAGGACCCAACTACTTGAGCCACCACTTGTTGCCTCCCAGGATCTGGACAGCAGGAAGCTAGAATCAGGAGTGGAGCCAGGACATGAGCCAAAACATTCCAGATGGGTGGGATGCAGGCATCCTAACCCAGCATCTTAGCTGCTAGGCCAGTTTCCTGCCCCTCTATATTTTTTAAAGATAGATTTATTTATTTATTTATTTATTTATTTATTTATTTATATGAGAGGTAGAGCTACAGACAGAAAGAGGAAGAGACAGAAAAGTCTTCCATCCATTGGTTCATTCTCCAAATGGGTGCAACAGCAAGAACTGTGCCGATCCGAAGCCAGGAGCCAGGAGCTTCTTTCAGGTCTCCCATGTGTGTGCAGGGGCCCAAACACTCGGGCCATCATCAAGGAGCTGGATGGCAAGTGGAGCAGCTGGGACTCATATGAGATGCCGGCACTGCAGCCAGCAGCATTACCAACTACGCCACAGCACCAGCTCCCCTCTATATTATTGAAAGTAATAAGAAATGGTTGTATTCTTCTGGATAATAACTTGGCATTATTCCTAAGTGATCTAATTCAAATTACTGACAATCTGGGTTGGATACCACTTCATCTTGTTAGTTCTCCTGTTGGCAGAAGTTCAGCAGCATGCCTGGGCTTTGCTCACCAGAGCCAGTGCTGAGCTGCCGGGAACAGGAGCGTCTCCAGACAACACTAGCTGTCCCGCAGGGCACAAATGGCTGCTGGTGGGAAGCTGCAGGAGGCACCAGATGCCACAGGTGCTAGGGTTGAAGCTACTGCTTTCAAACACGCGGGATCACAGGACAGACAACAGTCCAGGGAGAATGAAACACCACAGAGTTATCTGAGCCGTCATGTGCACGCATGTGGTCTGCACTGGCAACAGTAAAAGTTAATTGTGCAGAGAGAAAGAAAAGTCTCTGCATAGAGAGCGGAGACCTGGACGAGCTGATGGCTGGCTGACCGCACCCATCAGCCGTCCACACTCACCTGTGGGAACCTCAAGGGCCCTCATGTTCCTCTGTGAAAATCCTCAACACTCTTCTTGGCTCTATACCATCAGTCATCTGTTTGCACCGGTGGTTAATTCTGTGTTGACAGAGTAATTCCGTTATCAGTGATCAGCCCTTAAAACCCTCCCGAGCTTCAGGCCCCGCACTGGGAACTTGCACCATCACTTGCCGTTCTTTTCTTTTTAAAGTAAACTCCACCAACTGCATCTTCAAAGGTGAGCATTTATTTATAGCAGTGGACAACTTTACACCCTGATGGAGCCCCCTAATACTATACCCAACAAGGTTACATTATGGGAATACCGGAAAGTTTTCCTTTAATATGCTTCATAACTATAAGAAATAAAAAAAAATCTGGAGCTAGAAAAGTAGGAGACAAAAAGTAAAAATGATTAAAATCAAAATACACATTAAGTTGTTATGCTAAGGACCCATCGACATAAAATTTTGAAGGGCAAGACACAAATAATACAAGTACATGTAAAGGAATTTTCAGGATTGCTAAAGTAGTATTCAAGTGCTCCACACGCGTGCAAGACAGGAGGCCTCGGCTGCTGGGACACTTTACAAACACAACGGCTCCACCTCAAATCCCACCCCACGGCTGCTCTGCGTGCACATCACACACTCCCCATCACTTCTGACCAATATCTGAACAAGCACAGCTCACAGCTGAACTGGGAAAGTCAGGTATTATGGAGCCCTGTACCTCTGACGCGGTGCCCGGGGAGCAGTATTTCTGTTACTGTCACCCTGCAGGACCCAGGTTTGCAGGTGGTTTGCCACGATCTGTCACTGAAGACTGCGGGACAACCCCGCCTGCCGAGCTGCGTGCCTGACGCGGGGACCGCATGGCGCAGCCTGGGTCTGCCTGCAGTCCCCAACTCGCTGTGTGAGATGCCACGCAATGGAAGAAGGGAAAACAGCACCCAAAGAGATTTCCCCGGGGGGTCTACAGCACGTGTACCTGCCCCAGAAAGTGCAGTTTCAACACTTGTAAACCATGAACCGAGAAGAAAAGTGGTGTATTCGCCACCAAGAACCGCCAAGTGGGCAGCAGTGACGCAGGCATACCCAGCAGTGTCTAACAAGGGTTCCAACACCGCCCCAGGAATCCGCGTTCTTCCTCCACGGAGAGAGCCTGGGCGCGCACTGTCCCCGCGGAGGACCCGGCGCCAGTCAGGGTCGGAGAAGCGCCAAGTCCCGTGGGGCACCCACGTCCTTCTACCTGCAGCCCGCGGGGCACCCGCATCCCTCCACCTGCAGTCCGAGGGGCACCCATGCTCCCTCCACCTGCAGCCTGCGGGGCACCCGCATCCCTCCACCTGCAGCCTGCGGGGCATGCCCTTCGAGCCAGGACCAGCCCGAGCCTTTGCCCTCACCTGAGAGCAGGGTCCGGGGTGTGGGGTGCCAGGGCCATGCAGGCTGTGTGCCAGCCCCAAGATAGCGACTTAGGGCTACATTTGTTTGAAAGGTAGCATTACAGAGAGGCAGAGGCAGAGAGAGAGAGAGAGAGAGAATATCTCACATCCTCTGGCTCACTCTCCAGATGGCCACAACAGCTGGAGCTGGGCTGATCTGAAGCCAGGAGCCAGGAGCTTCTTCCGGGTCTCCCACAAGGGTGCAGGGGCCCAAGGACTTGGGCCATTTTCTACTGCTTTCCCAGGCCATAGCAGAGAGGTGGATGGGAAGAGCAGCAGCTGGGACTGGAACTGGGCCTATATGGATGGTGGTGCCACAGCCAGAGGATTAACCAACTGCGCCACAGCACTGGCCCAATCAATAGCCTTTGTATACACAGAATATGCCATGGGTGAGAAAGAACTTCTAAGATCATTCTAAGACCCATTCACAACAGCTACAAAAAAAAAAAAAAAAAAAAAAAAAAAAAAAAAAACTTGGAATAAATTTAACCAAGGATGTCAAATATCTCTATGATGAAAATTACAAAACACTAAAGAAAGAAATAGAAGACATTTAAAAATGGAAAAACCTACCATGTTTCTGGATTGGGGGAATCAACATCATCTCAATGTCCAAACTACCAAAAGCAATTTACAGAATCGATGTGATCAAACTCAAAACACCAAAAGCATTCTTCTCAGACCTAGCAAAAATTATATGAAATTCATATGGAAACACAGGAGACCCCGCATAGCCAGAGCAATCTTATACAACAAAAACAAACCAAAAAAAGCATCACATTCCAGATTTCAAGAAATACTACAGGGTTGTTATAATCAAAACAGCCTGGTACTGCCGAAAAAGCAGACATATAGACCAATGGAACAGAACAGAAACTCCAGAAATCAATCCACACACCTACAACCAACTTAGCTTTGACAAAGGAGGTAAAAACAATCCCTGGAGCAAGGTCAGTCTCTTCAACAAATGGTGCTGGGAAAACGAGATTTACTCATGCAGAAGTATGAAGCAAGACCCCTACCTTACACCTTACACAAAAATCCACTCAAAATGGATTAAGACCTAAATCTACAACCCAATACCATCAAACTAAAAAGAACATTGGGGAAATCCTACAAAACACTGGCATTGGAAAAGACTTCTTGGAAAGGACCCCAGAAGCACAGGCCATCAAAATAAAAAATGACAAATAGGATTACATCAAGCTAAGAAGCTTCTGCACTGCAAAACAAACACCCAGCCAAGTAAAGACAATAGAATGGCAGAAAATATTTGTAATCTATGCAACTGATAATGGGTTAACATCCAGAATCTATAAAGAGCTCAAGAAATTCAACAACAACAAAACAAACAACCCAGCTAAGAAATGGGCAAAGGACTTGAACAGGTATTTTTGAGAGGAAATTCAAATGGCCCACAGATACTTAAAATGCTCAGAATCACTAGCCATCAGGGAAATGCAAATCAAAACCACAATAAGGGGGCCGGTGCTGTGGTGTTATGGTCTAACCCTCTGCCTGCAGCACTGGCATCCCATATGCATGCTGGTTCTAGTCCCAATCCAGCTGTCTCTCTGGCCTGGGAAAGCAGTGAAAGATGGCCCGAGTGCTTGGGCTCCTGGCTTCTGATTGGCCCAGCTCCAGCCATTATGGCCATTTGGAGAGTGAACGAGTGGATGAAAGACCTCTGTCTCCACCTCTCTCTCTAACTCTCCCTCTCAAATAAATAAAAGATGTTATTTAAAAAAAAGGCACACAATGAGGTTTCACCTCACACCAGTTAGAATATCTCTCATAGAAATCAACAAACAACAAATGCTGGTGATGATACGGGGACAAAGGTGTCCTCATCCACTGCTGGCTGGACTGTAGACTGGTGCAGCCACTGTGGAGAGTGTGGAGATAGCTCAGAAATCTGAACAGAGACCTCCACATGACCCATTCCAGTCCTGGCACTTACCCAGGCCAAAAGAAAGATATGAAAGATTTATCTGCACCCCATGTCCATTGCAGTTCAATTCACAATAGCTAAGATACAGAATCAACCCACATGTCCATCAGCTGATGACTACTACTCAGCTGTCAAAAAACGAAATCCTATCTTTTGCAACTAAATGGATGCAACTGGAAACCATTATCCTTAGTGGTATCAGTCAGTCCCAAAACGACAGATATCATGTTTTCCCTGCTCTGGGTAACTTATAGACTACCCAAAATGTAATGTATTGGAGTGAAATGGACATTGGCATTCAATGATTGTTTACAGCCCTTGTCTTTTTTGTTGAGGAAGTGTTTTTTTTTTTTCATACTATTTGTTGAACTCTTTTACTTAGTGTTGGCTTAACTTTATGATCCTTAGGAATTTACTGAAAGTAAATCTTTATAAAAATTAAAAGTGGGGGGTGCAGTGCTTTGGCATAGTGGGTAAAGCTGCCGCCTGCTGTGCCAGCAGCCCATATGGGCGCCAGTTCGAGTCCCGACTGCTCCACTTCTGATCTAGCTCTCTGCTATGGCCTGGGAAAGCAGTGGAAGATGCCCCAAGAGCTTGGGCCCCTGCACCCATGTGGGAGACCCAGAAGCTCCTGGCTCCTGGCTTCAGATTGGTGCAGCTCTGGCCATTGTGGCCATCTGGGAAGTGAACCAGCGGATGGAAGGCCCCCCCTCCACCTCTGCCTCCTTGTAACTCTGCCTTTTCAAATAAATAAATAAAGCTTAAAAATTAAGAGTGGGAATGGGGGGAGGAGGAGGATGAAGAGGGTTGGAGCATTGGTAGGTTGGGAAGTATTACTTTGTTCCTAAAATGTATGTAGGAACTATATGAAACTTGCATCACTTCCAGTATCCCATAGATGGACGGGTTGGCTTCCCGAAATAAGTTCCTGCCTCCCTCCTGATGTCACTTCCTGCATTCCATAGATGGACAGGCCTGCTTCCCTCAGTAAGTGCCCACCTCCCTGTGACACCACTTCCGGCCCTCACACAGCCCTGGCCAGGCCTTAAGGCCTGCCTGATGATCATGAACTCTGAGACCCAGCTCTTATCCATTCCTATTGACTTTAAGTAGGTTTTGAAAACAAAATAGAGCTGAGAGTTAACAGCTAACCAGGCCATTCCTCCCCTCATTGGACAGGTCCTTCCCAGAGGACTTCAAGGACCTCTGTGCTTAGGTGTGGAATCTTTCCAGAATGTGACTGGTTTGAGCCTGAGCCCCTCCCCCACCCGACTCTGGTCTTGTGGATGCAGGAGCATCCTCAGCTGCGCTGAATGCAGCTACGAGGCACCCAGTGTTTGAAACCCAGCTTGTCCTCTGGTTAAGTTAATTCTTGAGGGCTTGTCCTCAGCTTCTGCAATCAGAATAGGTGAGCACCTCTGCCATCAGACCAAGTGACTGCCTCTGCCATCAGATGATGACCTGCGACCCAGAACACTTAGTTTTGCCTGCAGTCCGTCTCGGCCTACATTGAAAATGGTGGTGGAGGTCCCACATCACTGGCCCTCACTTGTCCCCTCACATGTACATCACCTGTCCCTCACCTGACCCTCACCCCTGGTAGATTGCACAAGACCCCCGGGGGGCGACTTTCAGGTCCCTCCTTGCACGTGGATAAAGTTTGCGCACACACACAAAATAAAGCAATAAAAGTCACTGCGAGCAAACATTTTGCAAATTGCAGCTTCGCTGCAAATGCACAGGGTTGAAGCCGGGCAGCTGCTTTGCAAAGAGACTTTTGTGGCACAAGGCGGGGATCTGAGCCACCTCTGTGCGAAGGGACATTGCTGCAAACTCATTGGCTGTGTCTCCAGAACGCATCAGGGACGCAGCTCCCAGAATGCACCAGGAGTCCCTTCCCATGAACCCTTAATCCGTGTCAGGTCAGTGTCTGCTCCCTTCCCATGAGCCCCTGCTCCGTGACAGCTGTCCATCACGGGGCACTCGGGGGACAAAGGAAAGCCAAAGTGCCTCTTTAGAGGAATTAACAACCTCTAGGTTGTCCAGAGTACCACAACTTCCGGTGGAGCTCTCCCACAGCCACGCCCACCCTGGAGGCCCCTCCCTCACCCACCAAGGGGGTGCAGGAGTCTTCAAAGCTGTTCTATTGGGCAGAAAATGCTTCTCGCTGATGCCACGCCCACTCACAAGGCCACACCCACCTACACGACACGCCTACCCTCACAGGTCACGCCCATGCTCCATGGACATCACCCCCACTCCGCTCGCTGCGGCCGCGGGGTCCGGCCGGGCCTCGCTCAGCCCGCGCGGGAACAGCTCCTCCATCTTCATCAGCAGCACGGGCTGCAGCACCACCGCCGCGGTTCTCTCCTCGGAACACAAAAGGCGGCCCGGTTTCCGGCAGGTTGAAAATGGGTGCGCCGGAAACGAAGCTGCCCCGCACGGGCGGCTCTCGGCGCGCGTGTGACGTCATCAAGGCAGCGACTGCCGTACCATTTTTTCTCTCTTCCTGGGCCCTCCAGGCGTTACTGGAGGCTGAGGGGAGGGCTCCGGAGGCTGGGCTGGCGACCGGCACCTCCGTGGTCACGGTTTTTTGGGGTACCTGAGGGGTCTTGAGGGGCCGCCGCGAAGGGGCGAGCACGCGCAGTAGGTCCAGGCATGGTTGGCGCCAGGGGCAGGAGGCACGATTGTGGGGTGGCTCACGCGCAGAGCAATGTGCGGCTCGGAAGACTGCCCGGCGGCGCATGCGCGTTGCGTGCCGGCCGAGGATGAGCGACAGCAGGGGAGCGGGATAGGAGTGAGCATGCGCAGTGGGCAGCAAGGCAGGCGGTGGGAGGGCTTTAGGTGGAGCATGCGCAATGCGGGCCTTCTGGAAGCGCACGGGATAGGTGGTGCATGCGCAGTAGTAGTTTTTTATTTTATTATTATTATTTTTGAAGCGGGGTGCACTAAAGGGCCTGGCCAAGCAGTGAGTGAGAAGGGGACCTGCTGGGAGGCGTGGCTTCGCCTATCTGACAT
Organism: Oryctolagus cuniculus; assembly: GCF_964237555.1. Classification (NCBI taxonomy): domain Eukaryota; kingdom Metazoa; phylum Chordata; class Mammalia; order Lagomorpha; family Leporidae; genus Oryctolagus; species Oryctolagus cuniculus. Next base: position 238,186,042 of record NC_091432.1, on the reverse strand, counting down.
TCCAGTGTTCCTACCCTTCGCCCAGCTTTGAATGGAGGGATGGGCGCAGGCGCTCCATCCGGGTCCCCACGCAGGTGTAGCAGGTGCACAAGGCCCCGAGCCGTCCCCTCCGCCGCTCGCTTTGATGTCCGGGCTGACAGCCGTCAGCGGCGCTGGCGGAGGCCGCCTGCTGGGTCCCCGCCTTGATCTGAGCAAGGGAAAAAGATAAAACAAATTGGTCCTGGCAGGCGAGTCCCCCAGGAGCGCGCGCGGATTTTGGTGCCGGCGGGCGCCGAATTTGCGCCTCCGCGCGCCACGTTCTGCCGCCCGCGCGCTTCCAGGTTTTTTGTTATTTTATTTTGGGGGGGCCTGGGAGTTCTGGCATCTTTCATAGCCTACGACGCGGCAGAAATAGAGGAAAGAAATACAAATATTTTTTAAAAATCTGCACGAGGTCTGTTCGATCAGGGATTTCACTGCGGGTTCCTGGGAGGAGAAACAGAGAGACTGCGCACGAGAAGGCGGGGCCGTGGGGAGGGGAGGGGCTACTCAAGAGGCGTGGGTCTGTATTTGCATACAGTTTGGTACAATTTTGGACACAGTATTTGCATATAATTCGAACTCTGAGACAGTATAGTCTGCAGTTTTGCGTGCAGTTTGATTTTTTTAAATGCATTTTTTGGAAGGAATTTGATTTTCGCACACACAGCTCGTGTCCAGCTGCTGTGGGCAGACAGGGAGTGGACAGAGGTGACCACAGCGGCCATTGAGTCTCCAGCGGCTGGGAGTGGACAGAGGTAGCTCACATCTCCCAAATAAACTAAAATAAAATGGAATATCATAGAATAAAATGAATTAAAGTGAAATAAATGAAGACAAAAAATTAAAAATTGAAGTTACAATAATAAAATTGAAATACATGCAATAAATGAAGTAAAAATCATAATCAGTTAAAATATATAAATAAGTAAAATAAATGAAATAAAATGATATGAAATTTAGATATAGAAATAAAATCATATAAATAGAAAGAAATAGAAATATATAGAAAAAGAAATATAAATAAAAACACAAGAAAAAGATAATATAAATCAATAAAATTTATGCAAATAAGATAATAAAATGAAATAAATAAACACAATGAAGTGATGGGCGCCTGTCAGAGGTGATTGACACGCCATCCACCAGGACTGTCACAGGTGCCCCTGCCGGGAATGGAGGGGCGGGGCATGCAGGGGGCCCCCCATCCCCCAGCACTGTCACTCAGAGTGAGTTTGGGGCGGGATCGGGTCGGGAAGCCACCCTTACTGTGTACCGGCTTTGCTTGCTCATGGGAGGGTGTCCTGTGCGTGCCCCTGTGCTGTGGGCGCAGGTCAGGGCTCAGGGCCTCGTGGGACTTGATCCCACCTGAGCAACAGGCCAGGAGCGCACGCGTGTGTGTTGAGAGACATCCAGGTGCTGCAGCCAGGTTTCTTCAAATAGAACTGAGAGAGTGAGCCAGGGTCTCAGACTCAGGGCTTAGTGATTGACAGGCACACTCAGTGACAGACAGGTGCACGTGTGTCTGGGATTAGCAGGTGTTCACTGAGTGACTGACAGGTGCATGCCCGGTGATTGGCAGGTGCTGGTGGGTCTGGGGCAAGGCAGGTGCACACTTAGTGACTGACAGGTCCATCAAGACCCAGGTCCATACAGAACCATCCCAGTGGCTCCTCCAGGTGTCCCTGAACCTGCGCTGCCCCTCCTCCACCACATAAACCAAGATCCCAGGGATGACATCATCACCTGTTGTCCCCACGTGCCCTTCCCTCTCTAAATCACCTCCTCCAAGATGGCAGCCTTCCATGTCGTCACCTCCTTCAAGGTGGTGGCTTCTATGTCTCTTCCCTCCCCCGTGTACCTGCCAATCACCTCCAAGATGGCAGCTCCCATGTCTGTTCCCTCCCCAGTGCGCCTGCCAATCAACACACATTCCAGGGTCATCAGCAAGCTGGGATGGGCATGGCTCCAGATGCTCTGAGCCTGCAGTAAGCCCGAACTAGCTTGAATGGGTGGGGCTAGGGCTGCGATGGGCGGAGCTCCTGGGGCTGGCTGGGGGTGGGTTTGCACATGTGGGGAATATTATACAGTCAGGAACAAGGAGTGAGGCACCCCTGGGCTGGTTGCACGGAGTTTGTGCAAAGAATCTCAGCTCGGAGCTGGGATTTGTGCAAAGCAACTGACATCATTTTGCAATTTGTGCAAAGCAGCTCAGCTACCGTTCGCACAAACATACCCTCTTAACAAAACAAAGCCCCCATATAAACCCCAAATAATCAGCTCTCCCCACAGCCCGAGCGGCCCCGCCCCCACCAGCACGTCCATCATCCATCAACAACAGCACCTGTCAGCTCCTCTGGAGTCTTCTGCTCCTGACCGCACTGGGGAGGACCCGGATGCAGCTCCCGGCTCCTGCACACCTGGCAGACCCGGATGGAGCTCCTGGGGGTGGCTCAGGGCCTTGTGCACCGGCTGCACCCACGTGGGAGACCGGATGCAGCATCCAATGATCGCCCCGCCGTCTCGTGCAGGTGATTCGGAGCTTTTGATTGACGTGTGCAAAGCAGCCCGGAGCCCGAGAGCAGCTCCCCCGCCGTGAGCAGCGCCGAGCGGTTCTTTGATTTCTGCGCTGGAGCAGCTGCTCGCGGCCTTTGTGCTGCTGATGGAAACACGTGTCGGCGCCCCTGGGCCGCTCAGAAAGACGCGGCCCCGCCGCAGAAAGACAAGCTGAGGACTGACAGCTGGGCCGGGCGGGAGCGCCATCCGGGTCTCCCAGGTGTGCACAACCGGAGAGCTGCAGCCAGGAGCCAGGGTCTCCATCCGGGTCTCCATGTGGGTGCACAGGGCCCTGGGCCACCCCAAGGAGCTGCATCCGGTCTCCCAGGTGTGCAGGAGCAGGGAGCTGCAGCCAGGTCTCCATCCCGCGTCCTGCGAGCCCCCGGAAGCCACGTGGAACCGGGCGCGGGAGTGCTCGGTCCGGCATGGGCAGCAGCACGCGGCTCGCAGCCAGCCAAGGGCGAGCGCTGGGAGGCCAGGCACACGCAGACGCGTCCGCTGCGGGTTGAGGGGAGCGCTGCGTTTTGTCTGCAAGGTGCGAGGGGATTGTGGGGTGATCATGTGCTCCGTGGGCGGGGCTTCGTGGCAAAGGTTAGGTAGCCCCAGCTGTCCATCAGGGCCAGTGAGTCACGGGGGGAGGGGCGGAGGAACAGACGGCAGGGGGCGTTGCCAAAGGGTGATTGCTGATGGGTGGATGGATTCATAGATGATGGATGGGAGGAGGAACAAGGCAGACCCCAGAGCCAGGCTGGACCCTCAGGGCCCAGTCCCGGGGCGAGGCTGCTACGTCACCTGTCCCCACCCTCACGTGGCTCCTGGCTTCAGTCCCTGCTCCTGCACACCTGGGAGACCAGGCCGGAGCTCCTGGGGGTGGCTCAGGGTCTTCTGCACCTGCTGTACCTCCGGGGGGGGGGGCCGGATGGAGCTCCTGGCTCCTGGCTTCAGTCCCTGCTCCTGCACACCTGGGAGACCAGGCCGGAGCTCCTGGGGGTGGCCAGGGTCTTCTGCACCTGCTGTACCTCCGGGGGGGGGGGGGCCGGATGGAGCTCCTGGCTCCTGGCTTCAGTCCCTGCTCCTGCACATCTGGGAGACCAGGCCGGAACTCCTGGGGGTGGCTCAGGGTCTTCTGCACCTGCTGTACCTCGGGGTGGGGGGGGGACCCGGATGGAGCTCCTGGCTCCTGGCTTCAGTCCCTGCTCCTGCACATCTGGGAGACCAGGCCGGAGCTCCTGGGGGTGGCTCAGGGTCTTCTGCACCTGCTGTACCTCGGGGTGGGGGGGGACCCGGATGGAGCTCCTGGCTCCTGACTGCAGCTCCCAGCGTTTGCAGCTCGCTGAGTTTTGAACAAATGCATCCAGGCCTGCTGAGATCTGCGAACAACCTCTGCCTGCCGCTCGCTGGCGTTTGGCGAGCATCCCCTCGGGCGGCGCGGCGGCGGGCGCTGGGGTCGCCCCGCGCTTGGGTTCCTTCGGCGTCCAGTGGCAGCGGAATTGCGTCCGCAGCTCGCGCAGGCTCAGCAGAGGTTTCTGGGGGCGGCGGCGAGAGCCGGGAAATACCCGCGGGGTGCTCCGGCGCGTGTCGGGGTTCCTGTTTTTTCCAAGACGGTGTCCGGACGCGGAGCACAATTTGTAACGTTTGGCTCCATGCACGGAGAAAAATTTTGCAAACACACGCAGCTCCCATGCAACCCGAAATAAGACGCAACCCCCTCCTCCCTGCCAAAATACCCGCCCCTGGCACAGACGGCAGAGAACCCGCGGGCGAGGCCGCGCGGGGCCGTTATTAAAAATTACAACGTCCCGGGTGCGGCCGTCACCGCATCAACAGCGGCGGACATGAAAAAAAAATCATCATAAAATCAATTAGCGCCGGGGCGGCCCCGGGAGCCTCCGGGCGCGGGCGGAGACCCCCGCGGGGTCCGGCACAGCTGCGCGCGCAGACGGGGGCATGAATGTTTCATGCGCGCGCCGGGACGTCAATCAAACCCCGCCGGGACACAGCTCCCGCGTCCCTGAGGCCGAGTCGCTCTAAGGACTTCCCGGGCGTGCACGAAAAACAAACCCAAAAAAACAAAAACAACAACAACAACAAAAAACAAAAACAAAAACAAAACCCACTGCAAAAAAAAACACGAAACACCCCCAAAAAAACTACAAAAAATAAAAAATCACAAAAAACCGCAAAAATCCCAAAAATCCACAGGAAAAAATCATTAAAAAAGGAGAAAAACACAAAATCCACCAAAAACCAAAAACCCATAAAAAAAAACACAAAAAAACCAATAACTTTTAAAGAAAAAGAATAATATTAATAATTTTGTAAGAAAACTAATTTTAAAGAAAATAAGAATTTTAATAATTTTGTAAAGAAACATTTTAAAATAATAATATAATTTTTAGCAGAAATAATAATATTTCTATTTTCTAATAGGTGACAACCGCGGGGTGCGGGCTGCCCCGCACGGCCTCTCCCGGGCGCCTCGCTCCGCTGCCCCCGGGCGCCTCCGGAGAGCGCGTAGCTCTGGCGGCCTCAGCGCAAACGGCCGGACAGAGGCGATCGCCGCCAGCTGTCAATCTCCTGAGATGACTGGCACAACATCTCGATCTCCTCAGCGGACTGGAAAATAGCAATCGCCTCAGACGATTGGCACAAAGTGTCAATCTCCTCAGATGATTGACGGAAAGTGTCAATCTCAGATGATTGGCACAAAGTGTCAGTCTCCTCAAGACCCCACCAAGTGTCAATCACCGCGCAGATCTCTACAAAGCATCAACCTCCTCCGAGGATCTTGCACACCAAGTATCAGTCTCCTCACCCGATCGCTAGACAGTGTCAGTCCCTCAGACGATGCGCACAGTCTCTGGCCTCAGAGGATTCGCACAAGTCCGGGTCTCCTCAGCCCGTCGCTGCAAAGCCTCCCTCTCACAGATCGCGACCAAGTGTCGGCCTCTCCCTCCCGGGCCGGTGCGGGGCGGGGCGCCCGGGCTGCAGATCCCCGAATCTCCCTCGTCGATGCTCTCAACTATAGATTTCCCATGTCGCCTGGAGGGAGGGAGGGAGGGAGGCAGAGAAAAAGAGCGAGACAGCAGTCTCATTTTTACACAAAAATATTTTAAATAAATATTTAAAATAAATATTAACAAAAATAAATACGGATTCTCTTGTTCGCCTGAGCAGCCGGGGCCCATTGCAAGACAGACCGACCGGCAGCGTCCAGAATGCATTTCTCTGAGGAGGAGGGGGAGGCGAAGGAGGAGGAGGAGGAGGAGGAGGAGGAGGAGGAAGGGCACGCGTTTGCTCTCCGGTTCTCTTCGCTTTGGCGTCATTAAAAAAAAATTGAATTTCTCCCAGTTTCTCCAGGGATGGCTCCAGGGCCTGAAGTCACCGTAGGGGGCTGGGTGAGAGGAGGCCCGCCGAGGCCCCCGGATGCAGACTGCGGGGGAGGGGTCCTATCTGCAGGTGGCTCGAGTTCGTGGAGGAGGAGGAAGGGGAGGAGGAGGAAGAGGAAGGGCAGGGGGAGGGGCGGGGGATGGGGGGCCCAGCCACGTGCCTCGCTCGTGTCCCCCGAAGTCCACCCCCACCCCGGGAAGACGGGGGGGGGGGGAGGCGGAGCCTGGGAGCTGTCACTCAAGGAATGGGGGAGGGAGAGGGGGAGGGAGGTCACGAAAGACGGATGGTCTCCTCACGCGTCCTCTGCCGAGTGGGACTCCTGTTACCAGGGGGTTTCCAGATCCGGATCCGGTTGCGGGTGTAGCTAGCTTCTATACCGCGGATGCCGCCGCGGATGCCGGGGTCCACTTAGGCCGCCTGGTCTTCCTCAGGCTCTCTCTCTCTCTCTCTCTCTCTCTCGTTCGCTCGCTCGCTCGCTCGCTCGCTCGTTCGCCCTCTAGCCCTCTAGATCTCTTTCTGACGCCCCGCGGCGACGGACCGAGCGGGAGCCCGCGGGGGCAGGGGGGGTGCGGGGAGTGAGCTGGCGTCTCCGCCGGCGTCCGCGGCTGCAGACCCCTAATTGCTCTAGACAGAGCGAGCAAGCGAGAAAGAGAGAGAGCGCGCGCGAGCTGGGGGGGGGGGGCAGGGCACAGGCAGACCCGCGCATATAAATAGCGCGTAGGCGAGACCCACAACGCATCCCTCGAAGCGCCGGACCTGGTGGAGAACGAGCGAACGAGGGAGCGGGCGATCGCGCGTACAAGGGCCACAGCGGAACGATGGAACAACTCACCGCCTTCGTGTCCCAATCTTTCGATCGCCCCAGTCCCTCGGGTGGGGAAGGTGCGGATGGCGGACCCAAGCGGGACCCACTCAGCTTCCGCCAAGTTCTGGAGCCTGGCCTGGCGGACCGCAGCGACGACGGCGGCACCGGACGCTGCGCGCTGCGGCTGTTCAAGGACCCGGCGGACGACGACGGACACAAGGACCGAAGCCGGGACCCTGGCGCGTCCAGGGGCGCCCCCGAAGGTAAGATTACTCCCCCACCCGGAGCTCACTCAAGTCTCTCTGTAGGATCGCTAAGGAAACAGACAGGGCCAGGGCCAGGGCTGACGTGGGGGAGAGGGGAGGGGTCTCGCTGTCCACCGGGGGACCCCCCCCCCCCCGGCCAAGCAGCCGCCGTCTCTGAGGTGTACGCGCAAGCACGCGGGGTGCTCCCCGCGGTCCGCCACCCGCCGACTGTGAGAAAGTCCGGGTCTCCTCAGACAATTTGCACAAAGTCCGGGTCTCCTCACAGGATTTGCACAAAGTCTGGGTCTCCACAGCGATTTGAACAAAGTATCAGTCTCCTCAGAAGATCTGCACAAAGTCCCGGTCTCCTCAGAGGAGCTGAGCAAAATATCAGTCTCCTCAGAAGATCTGCACAAATTCCGAGTCTCCTCACAGCATCTGCACGAAGTCTGTGTCTTCTCAGAGCATTTGCACAAAGTCCGAATCTTCACAGCCGGCTCGAACAAAATATCGGTCTCCTCAGGAGATCTGCACGACGTCCGGGTCTCCTCAGACGATTCGTACAAAATGTCAGTCACCTCAGATTTGCACGAAGTCTCGGTCTCCTCAGACGATTCGTACAAAATGTCAGTCACCTCAGATTTGCACGAAGTCTCGGTCTCCTCAGACGATTCGTACAAAACGTCAGTCACCTCAGATTTGCACGAAGTCCCGGTCTCCTCAGACGCTTTGCACAAGATACCAGTCACCTCAGAAGATCTGCACAAAGTCCGGGTCTCCTCACACCATTTGCACGAAGTCTCGGTCTCCTCAGACGATTCGCACAAAATATCAATCACTTCAGATTTGCACAAAGTCCCGATCTCCTCAAACGCTTTGCAAAAAGCCCGGGTGTCCCCAAAAGATTGCACAAAGTCCGGGTCTCTTCAAAGCATTTGCACGAAGTCCCGGTCTCCTCAGATGATTTGCACAAAGTCCGAGTCTCCTCAGACGATTTGCACAAAATATCAATCACCTCAGATTTGCACAAAGTCCCGATCTCCTCAGACGCTTTGCACAAAGCCCGGGTATCCTCAGAAGATTGCGCAAAATCCGAGTCTCCTCAAAGATTTTGCAAAAAATATCCATCTCCTCAGATAATTTGCACAAAGTCCGGGTCTCCTCAAAGGATTTGCACAAAGTCCCGGTCTCCTCAGACGCTTTGCACAAAGCCTGGTGTCCTCAGAAGATTGCGCAAAGTCTGGGTCTCCTCAAAGCATTTGCCCAAATTCCCAGTCTCGGACGATTTGCACGAAGTCCTGGTCTCCTCAGACGACTGGTACAAAATGTCAGTCTCCTCAGACGACTGGCACAAAACATCAGTCACCTCAGAAGACTTGCACCACGCCGGGGTCTCCTCACAGGATTTACACAAAGTGCTGGTCTCCTCAGAGGATTTGCACAGAATACCAATCTCCTTAAACAATTTCCACCAAGTCCGATTCTCTGAGGATTTGCACAAAGTCCGGGTCTCCTCACTGCATTTGCACAAAGTCCGGGTCAAAATCTATTTTTTTTTTTTTTTGCCCTCATTTCCGTCACAGGCAGGCAGCCGCCCAGGTGCAAATCAAAACCAGGCCCAGGGGCCTCGCAGGTGGCAGGGCTGGGGTGGGGGAGGGCGGGGGTCCTGGACCAGGGCACAGGGCGCGCAGACCTCCTGGCCTGGCTCACTCAGGCCTGCTTCCTCCCAAGGCAAACATTAAAAAAAAAAGTCCGTTTTGGCAGGCGGAAACGGAGAAATATCAATAATAGTAATTAATAATGAGGATTAATAATGGAGCATTCGGAGCGTTAGGGTCTCACACATAGCCAGCAGAAACTAGTGCAACATTATTTTAATTATTAGTTAATATTAGTTAATAATACTAAAGCAGCATTCGGAGGGCCCAGCTGTCTTGCACGCAACCAGCGGCACTCGTACATTGTTGTAGCTGGCAGTAGTGGAGCAGAAACGACACTGATAGTAGTTAATAATATTAATAAATAATAATAATAAAGCATTCAGAGGGCCCAGTGCATGCGGGTCTGGCACGCACTCAGTGGAAACTCGTGTGTGGCTGTAGCCGGAAGTGGTGGAGACGAAAGAATGATTATTATTAATAATAATTATTAATAAATAATAACCACAGACAGCCTCCGGAGGCCCGGTGATTGTCTCGCACACTTCGGTCTTCATCGGAATAATAATAATAAATAGTAATAAAGAAGGAGCATTCGGAGGACCCAGCATGTGCGGGTCTCGCACGCACCCAGCAGAAACTTGTGCTTTGTTGTAACCGGCAGTGGTGAAGAAGATATAATAATAATAATATTAGTTAACTACACTAATAATAAAGGGTTTGGAGGGCCCAGCGCGTGCGGATTGCCCATGCACCCAGAGGACACTGGTACGTTGTTGTAGCCGCAGTGGCGGAGCCAAAATAGAAATAATTATTAATAATAATAAATAATTAATAGTCATAAGGCAGTCTTTAGCGGGCCCAGCGCGTGTGGGGCTCTCACGCTGTGGTCGTCGCCGGCAGCGGTGGACTCGAAAAACGATCACAATCCATAGCCAATAAGAATTATTAATAATCAATAATATCAATAACTAATTGGTAGTAATTAATACTTAACATTAATCATTAATAACAGATGAAGTCAATTATCAATAGTAGACCGTCAATACTAGCAATAATTCTCAACCAGCAATAATTGATCGATTATCAATACTAATAATCAATGACCAATAATGGATAGTTAAATAATTGATAGTAAATAACAATTAATCGATATTCGATAATTAATGACCGACGGTCGAGAGTAAAGCAGCATGCCCAGCCTGCATCCCACCTCCAGCACACGTGCAAGTCCTGGGCCCGCTGCAGACCCGGTCTCTTCCCCTCCCTGCCCCACCCCCTCCCGCACAGGCGCCCTGAAGGCCGAAGAGGAGGAGGAGGAGGAAGGCGGCGGGGGCGGGGCCCGGCTGAAGCCGCGGCGAAGCCGCACGAACTTCTCACTGGAGCAGCTGCAGGCGCTGGAGCGCCTGTTCGAAGAGACGCACTACCCAGACGCGTTCATGCGCGAGGAGCTCAGCCAGCGCTTGGGGCTCTCGGAGGCCCGCGTCCAGGTGAGTGACAGCTGACGGGTGAGTGACAGGTGACGGGTGCATCACCAAGATGGTCCGTGCTCCAGGAGCTCAGGCAGCGCCTGGGGCTCTCAGAGGCCAGATCCAGGTGAGTGACAGCTGACGGGAGAGCGGCAGGTGAGTTACAGGTGACAGGTGCACCACTCGGACGCGTTCCTGGGGCTCTCAGAGGCGCTGGAGCAGGTGAGTTGACAGCTGACAGGGACAGGTGCGTTACCAGGAGCCAGCACCTGGGGCTCTCCGAGGCACACCTGCAGGTGAGTGACAGCAGACAGTTAATTCACAGGTGAGCCGGGTGTGCGTCCAGGTGAGCCAGGGGCACAGGTGTACAGGTGCACAGGTAGACTGCAGGCAAGGGAATTCATTCACTCAGGATATGCATTCATAAAGGGCAGGTGCATTCATTCATTCACGGCATTCATTCATTCACTCAGGGCGGGCGCACTCAGATCTTGCGAATTGTATCCATGCAAAACCTGCCAATCATACTTAGGCAACCTTGCATCCAGCACAGCCTCCACTCAGCCCTGTCTGCAGCGCGCTATCTGCACAAAGAAGCCATTTGCAAAAAATAAATCCACAGCCGTGCCAAATCAATTGAGCTACTTGTTGGGGCTTATTTATGATGATTTTATTTTGTGTTTATTTCTCCGAGCAGCCCGGCCTGTCCCGCTGCTCCCGGGGGAGGGGCCCCTGATGCAGAGTTATGAGCTCGCAGGCAGAAATCGAATTACAGGCGAGCATTTCGCCACTTGCCTGGGCCGCGGCAGCGAAATGAAACGTCATCCTTCATTCGCACTAATGGGACGCGCGCGGCGAAATCGGATTAGCCCGGCCGAGCTAATGAAGCAATAAAGTGGCTCCCCGCAGTGTAGACGGATCCACCTCGCCTATTAGCACACTCAGGGCCGTGCATCCGCCCAGGGGCTGCTGCTGCCTCACGTTGATTGATTTTTTATGATTATTAATTTTTTAAGTCCATTAGCGCTGGTTTTATGGGAGCCAGATTTTTTTATTGAATTTTTTTCAAGGTTTTTAATTTTATTTTTTGCAGGCCATTTTTCTCCGTGGCACTCCAAGCAGATTCTGGTGCGAAGTGTCCTCCCCTGTCATTTGCATGTATTCTTTTTAATTTCAGTTTACTTTTATTTTTCATATTTGTATTATTTTTATTGTTATATTATTTTTAATTCAGTTTTTTAAAAAGATCAAGGCCAAGAGGAACAGCCTGCATGGGCATATTAATTTCTGTTGATTTTTAATATTATTTATTACTAATATTTAAAATTATTTTTATGTTTAAAGAAAATGCATTTTTCCTTTTAAAATGCATTCACAGTATCACACAAAAAAATGAATCAAGAGGTTCAGGCTGGCTGCAGCCTTGCTGCCAATCAACCCTGGAATGCCCCAGTATGTTTCCGCCAGGACGGTGCTGCCCGGGAGGGGGGCGGGACCTGGCTGGGCCGCCGTCGAAACCGGACCAAACTGGGTCAGCCGCGTCGTCCAGGTATTTAAGGATTGCTTTTGTGGTTCACAATCCCCAAACTTTGCTGGCCTCAGCCCTCACCCTGATTTTATTTTAATGCATTTTGCCCGCCCGTCCCTCAGGTCTGGTTTCAGAACCGCAGAGCCAAGTGCCGGAAGCAGGAGAACCAGATGCACAAAGGTGAGTGACGGACAGGTGCCCGGGTGGGGGCGGAGCCAACGCGCGCACACGCGCCAGTGAGTGATTGACGGGGGTGCGGGGGCCGGAGGACAGCACGCGCGCTTGCGCAGACGAACGAGTGCGTGATGGACAGGCCTGCGGGCGGGGCCGAGCCAGTTGGGGGAACCCCCTTCTGTTTGGTGTCGCCCCCTCACCCCTGGGCAGGAGTGTTGCTGGGGCCTGCCAATCACCTGGACGCTTGCCGCGTGGCTCCATACGTCAACATGGGCGCCCTGCGCATGCCTTTCCAACAGGTGAGCGGCGCACCTGGCTAAGGTCTGGGTGGGGGGGCTCTGCAGACGCCGCGCGCGCGGAGCATGCGCCCTGTTCTCCATCCGGGTCCCGGACGCACGTCGGGGGCTGGGGGCGCTGGGAGCTGGGCTTGGGTCTGCGGAAGCCGGGGAGGCGGCTGCGGCGCTTCTGCCCGTCCCCGACGCGCGCGCTCCGCTCCCTGCAGGTGCAAGCCCAGCTGCAGCTGGAAGGCGTGGCCGCGCACGCGCACCTGCACCCGCACCTGGCGGCGGCGGCGGCGGCGGCGGCGGCGGCGCACGCGCCCTACCTCGTGTTCCCGCCGCCGCCGCCCGCGTTCGGGCTGCCCCTCGCCGCCTCGCTCGCCGACTCCGCGGCCGCCGCGAGCAGCACCAAGAGCTCCAGCATCGCCGACCTGCGGCTCAAGGCGCGCAAGCACGCCGAGGCCCTCGGCCTCTGACCCCTGCCCAGGGTGCGGGGTCCCTGAGACCAGGGGAGGGATCTTTGTACGCGGCGTGTGGGGGGAGGCAGGGCTGGGGTGGAGCATGTGCATCCTGGCACCGGACATTGCGCAAGCGCGCGGGCCCGAACCGAACTCGGAACCAACCGCGGGATCCCGACCGGAGGGTCCCCCCGACAGCCCTCCGTGACGCGCGGGCCTTGTGCGCGGTGCCGAGACGGCGCGCGTGGGTTGCTGGGTCCCTCTGAGCACTCAGGTGAGCGCAGGTGCGGCCCGGCCCGGCCCGGAGCGCACTGGGACACTTGGCTGGCTCCAGGGCTCACCCACGTGTTGCCTTTTGCAGGTGCGCCCAGGTGTGTGTGTGTGTCTTTTTTTGCAGGGTGGGGTTAAGGGAGGGGAGATTGGGACTCGGACCCAGTTGAGTGACAGGGGGCGCGCGTGATTGGCAGGTGCCAGGGGCAGGCAAGTGCAATATTGTACATAGGAGAGTTTTTTCTTTAAAAAAAAAACAAACAAGGAAGCAAAATTAGTAAGAATAAAAGGAGGAGTTGCGGTGCTGAGCGCGGGGCTGCGGGGGTCGTGATGGGCAGAAAGGTGGGGGGATCGCCGTGCATGGGCAGTTGCGGGGAAGCTTGGGCAGCAGGTGACACCCCTGGGAAACCTGCGACACCTGGGTGAGGCTGCTCACTGGGGACCTGTTTTATTTTGTATTTTATCTTTTATTCTTTATTTTACATCCTATTTTATTTATGTTTTATCCCACCCAACGCCCTTTGCCCTGCCCTCTACCACCTGGCGTCCTTGTCTGCTCGGCTCAGGTCTCCACCTCCTGCCATCACCTGGGGCTCCTCTCCCTGTGAATCAGTCACCTGGGGCTTCTCCCCCTGCCAATCACCTTGGGCTCCTCCCCCTGCCAATCAAACATGGCCCTGGCACCAGTGGTGTTTGTGGACTTTGCAAATTGGGCGGGTCTCACGCGGGCTGTGCACCTGGCAGGCACCTGTGGGAGGAACACCTGTGCGTGGGCGCGGGTGTCCTCGGCTGCCTTTACATCGCGAAGATTTGTCATGCTTTTCAGAATTAAAAAAAAATGTATATATATATGCAGCTTATTTTTTTTTATTAATATTTGGTAGCCAAGTTCAAAGAGCAGGGAGCTACAGCCAGGAGATCCATCCAGGTCTCTCACGTGGATGCAGCAGGTGCACAAAGCCCTAAGCTGTCCCCTGCCTGACCCCTAAAAGGCCTCTGGACCCCAGAGCTGATCCCCTAAGAGGCCGCTGGACACTGCCCAGTCCATGCAGATGGGACCCTTGTATAACATGTCCGTCTGCATCAGGAGCCCTGTGTTGCCTGCTCATGTGCACACCCTCGAGTTTCTGGAACATTCCATAGGCTTACAGGTGCAAGGAGATGACCCCCTCCCACCCACTCCCCATGTCCAGAAAACTGCCCTGTAGCTGAGATTTTTTCCTGTGGACCCGCAATCCCTGTCAAGACCAGATAGACAGCTGTCAATCACGCTGAGTGGCAGTGAACCAAAGGTGAGGGGGGGGCTGGGCGGGGTCCAAGAGGGAGAGGTGCTGAGTGCCGGGTTGTGGGAGCGGCCCCCTTCCTGCCCCCACAGACACCTGAACCAGCCTGACCCCTGGCGGAAGGGCCTCCGATGGAAAGAACCAGAGACCCCTTGAGGGGCTCCTGACAGCAAGAAAACCAGAGACCAACCCCCGCCTTGGCCGGGCTCCTGAAGTAAAGAACCAGCGACCCCCACCTTACAGGGGTCCCTGGCAGCCATGGTACCCGAGGAACCAGCACCGCGGCTCCGATGCCCCCTCTGGCGGGGTCCCTTTGCAGAGGAGCTGGGGGGCTGTAGGCCGCTATCCAGTTTGGGGTTGCTTGTGGGAGAGAGAGGAGGGAGGTGGGGAATCCATGTGCATGCATGCCTGTACAAAAAGTTTGCATTGGCCAGCGCCGCGGCTCAATAGGCTAATCCTCCACCTTGCGGCGCCGGCACACTGGGTTCTAGTCCCGGTCGGGGGGGCCGGATTCTGTCCCGGTTGCCCCTCTTCCAGGCCAGCCTTCTGCTGTGGCCAGGGAGTGTAGTGGAGGATGGTCCAGGTGCTTGGGCCCTGCACCCCATGGGAGACCAGGAAAAGCACCTGGCTCCTGCCATCGGATCAGCGCGGTGCGCCAGCCGCAGCGCGCCAGCCCCGGCGGCCGTTGGAGGGTGAACCAACGGCAAAAGGAAGACCTTTCTCTCTGTCTCTCTCTCTCTCACTGTCCACTCTGCCTGTCAAAAAAAAAAAAAAAAAAAAAAGTTTGCATTGACCTGAAAGCAAAACACAACAAAGTAAATGCATGCATGTGACCAGCCAGAGAGACTGGCCTGGCCCCAGACCTGTCATTCAAAACCAGCACAAAACAAAAAACAAAAAACCCTGGGGGGTTGTATTTTGCACGAGGCCTGAGTGTCAGGTGTCTCAGGTGCACGCCTAATTTTTTTGTAACCAGAGCAAAGGTCTGCTCGTGCACACCTAGGAGACCCAGATGTAGTTCCTGGCTCCCGACTGTAGCTCACCTGGAAGCAGGCAGCCGCAGGACACGGCTCAGGTCCTGGTGCAGCTGCTGCACCCACCTGTGGGAGACCTGGAGGGAGCTTCAGCCAGGAGCTAGGAGCGCCGTCCCGGTCTCTCAGGTGTGCACGATCCAGGAGCTGAGGCCAGGAGCGCCATCCAGGTCTCTCCTCACGTGGTGCAGCAGGTGCACTAGGACCTGGGCCATCCCCTGCGGGGCTGGGCGCGCCTCCTCGGGGCATGCCAATCAAAAGGGCGGGTAGGTGTCAGGTTACAAAGCCCGCGGCTCCAGCCTGCAGCAGCCTCGTAGGAACTCCGAGCTCGGGCTTTGCAAAATGAGTTTTGCAAAAAGCATGGATTTTGCAAGAAAGCTTGGATTTTGCAAAAAGCTTGGGTTTTGCAAAAAAGCTTGGATTTTGCAGAAAGCTTGGGATTTGCAGACAGGTCGAGTTGTGCAAAACTTGCATTTTGCAAAAAAGTTGGATTTTGCAAGAAGCTCGGGTTTTGCAAAAATCTTGAATTATGCAAAACAGCTCAGGTTTTGCAAAAAACCTTGGATTTTGCAGAGAGCTTGGGTTTTGCAAACAGGTCGAGTTGTGCAAAAAAGCTTGCATTTTGCAAAATGCTGGGATATTGCAAGAAGCTTAGGTTTTGCAAAAAGCTTGGATTTTGCAAACAGCTCAGGTTTTGCAAAAAAGCTTGCATTTTGCAAGAGGCTGGGATTTTGCAAAAAGGTCAAAAGCTTGGTTTTTGCAAAAAAGCTTGGATTTTGCAGAAAGCTTGGGATTTGCAGACAGGTCGAGTTGTGCAAAAAAGCTTGCATTTTATAAAAAAGTTGGATTTTGCAAGAAGCTTGGGTTTTGCAAAAACCTTTGCGTTTTGCAAACAGCTCAGGTTTTGCAAACCAGCTCGAGTTTTTGCAAAAGCTTGGATTTTTACAAAAGACCTTGGGTTTTGCAAAATAGCTGAAGTTTTGCAAAAAAAAAAAAAATTCATTTGCGGTTTCCAGGATCGGGAGGAGTGGGGGGATTTCCGGGCCAGGGTCCTGGCCGCTGCCTTGTTTCCTGTGCCCCGAATGGGGTCTTTTGTTTCAATTTTAATTTTTTAAAAAATTTGCAAAATGCACGAGGAGGGGTTAAGCGCTTCCGCATGCTGGGGCCGGCTGTGGGGGAGGGGGAGGGGGAGGGAGCACGCAATCTGTCTATCTTCTGGCACAGCCGCTGTCTATCAAACGCAGGGACCTTCCAGCCTGGCAGGCCGGCAGGCAGGGGTGGGGGAGGTGGCGGCGGCTGAGGTCAGGGGAGGTCAGAGGTCATGGACCGGGCTAGGGGGAAGAGGGAAGGGTGTGGGCATGCATGTTGGAATGTTGGACGCCAGGCTGAGCAGAAAAGGGGTAGTGGGGAAGGCCTCCACTGGGGCTGGGACAAGTGTGCCCAGGTGTCCAAGTGAAATCAAATAAAAATCAGACAACCCCAAAATCAATCAGATCAGAGGTCATCCACTTCCTCGAGCACCCCCAAATACTAGGGCCATTGGGACTGCAGTCCACAAGGAAGCAGATTTCCATATTCATGAGGCTGCCACCTGCATCACAAAGATGGAAGCTCTCATTGGCTGTCCAAGGAGTACACATGCTAATCACTGTACGCAAACAATGCCAAATTTATACATTATACAAAGAGGCCGACTGGATGCATCATATGCAAATAAGTCCAAATGAATACCTTGTATGGAAATGAGGCTGAATGGACACATCCTATGCAAATGAGGGTGAATGGAAACACTGTATGCAAATGAGTCTGAAATTGATACATCACTGTATGCAAATGAGCCTGCATGCATTGTGTGCAAATGAGGCAGAATTTATACATTATATGTAAATGAGGCCAAGTGGATACATCATATGCAGATGAGTACCTTTGATGAGAGAGACAGAGATCGAGCTGCCTCAGCTGATGGGAAGTGACAGGTGCATCTGAGGGGAGGAGGCAGCGGATCAGAGCCATGACAGGCGAGTGACAGGTGAGTGACGGGCACCTACACCTGGCAGGAGCCACAGGTAGGGTTCCTGTTTGCTGGCGCTGACTCCTGCTGTGCACTCTGGGTCCGTGTGCAGCTGCTCTGGGCCCTCCTGATCCCGCCCACTGCTCCTGGCACAGACGATTGGCAGGACCACATGATGCACAGGGACCCTTTTTTAATTTAATATTTTTGGGTGGTAGTGGGGTTGCCTGATTTGTATTGCAATCTGTGCTTATGCATATGCAAAAGAGCCAGGCTGCTGCTTTTGCAAGACACCTACTGGGTGGAAGGCATGGCCCCTCAACAGTCTCGTTGGTATACAGGTAGTCCTGAGGGTCTCTGCCTTGGCACTGGCCCTGGATGGATGTGGAGAAGCCCTGTGCCAGTCTCATTTGCATATGGGAAGTTACTACCCTGACTCTCCTTGAGACACACCTTATATACACATGATGCACACCTGATCCATCTGCAGTCAGCAGAAATCCAGCAGTCAGCCTTCTTGGTGGCTTAGAACTTTCTAGAATGTTCTGTGAGCTTCTAGACTGTTCTATGCTGCTTAGCTGCATAGGGCTTGTGTCCTCCAGATCCAGGGCTATCAGCTGCTTCTGGATAGGAGTATGGAAGACATTGTGTTTTTTTTTTTTCTAGTATGTTCTATGCCCTTCTAGACTGTTCTGTGCCTCTTCTAGAATGCTCTGTTCTTCTAGAATGTTCTCCACCCCTTAGCTGCACAGGCCTTTGTACTGTAGTACCAAGGCTGTCAGCTGCTCCTGGGGATGAGTATGGAAGACATTGGTTCTATTTTTCTAGAATGTTATGTGTTCCTTAGCAACATGGGGCCTGTGTCCTGCAGACCCAAGGCTGTCAGCTGCTTCTAGGGATGCATATAGAAGACATTGGTTTTTTATTTTATTTTATTTTTTTGTGCCTACTCCTGGCTGGTTATTTAAGTCCAGGCTATTCATGGCTATAAAAGACGAATCCCGGATCTGTAAATTCACTCATGCATATGGAACAGGGCCATTAGTGCCCTGATTGCATTCCAGTGAAAACCCAGGAGGCATCCATAATCCTCTCTCTCTGTCTCGAAGATTTCTCGCCTCGGCTGCCAGACTCTCCTGCACCCAGAATCTTGGACTCCTCCAAGGATTTCTGTGGGGGGTAGGGGGAGACCTGGGTGCAGCTCCTGGTTCTGGCTGCAGCTCCCTGCTCATGAACACCTGGGAGACCTGAATGGCGCTCCTGGCTGAGCTCTCTGCTTGTGCACACCTGAGAAACCAAGATGGAGCTCCTGGGAGACCTGGCTGTAGCCGCTGGCTGCAGCTCTCTGCTCATGCACACCTAGGGTATCTGGAAGGAGCTCCTGGGGTATTTAAAGATTGCATTTAAATGCATTAAAATAATAATATTGCAAAATAATCATAAAAATCAAATATTGCATTTAAAGGCATCAAAATAATGTTGCAAAATAATCATATAAAAGGATTACATTTAAATGCATTAAAATAACAAGATTGCATTTTGTATTAAAAAGTAAGTAAATTATGGAGTATTTAAATATTCATTTAAATCATTAAAATAATATTGCAAAATAATACAAAAATAAAAGTTGCATCTAAATGCATTAAAAGCGATCAGATTTGCATTTTGCATTAAAAATAAGCTGTGGGGTATTTAAAGATTGCATTTAAATGCATTAAGAATACCAACATTGCAAAATCATAAAAATTATAAATCACATTTAAATTTAATAAATAATAATATTGCATTTTGCATGAAAAAAGTAGAGGGGCCGGTACTGTGACCTAGCAGAGCACCAGAGTCCTGGCTGCTCCACTCTGTCCATCTCTCTGCTGTGGCCTGGGAAAGCAGTAGAAGATGGCCCAAGAGCTTGGCCACTGCACCTGCATGAGAAACCCGGAAGAAGCTCCTGGCTCCTGGCTTTGGATTGGCGCAGCTCAGGCCATTGTGGCCAATTGGGGAGTGAACCAGCAGATGGAAGAGCGCTCTCTCTCTCTCTCTCTCCCCCTCTCTCTGTAACTCTGTATTTCAAATAAATAAAATAAATCTTTAAAAAAATAAAAAAACCAAATAAGATATGGGGTACTTAATGATTACATTTAAAGGCATTAAAATAATAATACTGCAAAATCACATAAAATATAGAATATTGCATTACATGCATTAAAAATAATACTGCATTTAAGCTATGGGGTATTTAAAGACTGCATTTAAATGCATTAAAATCACTTAATGATTACATTTAAATGGATTAAAATTAATATTGCACTTTTACAAAAATATAAATAAGTTGTGGGGTCTTTAAAAATTGCATTTAAATGCATTAAAAGTAATATTGCAATAATCATAAAAATTAAATTGATTTAAATGCACAAAAATTACTAATAACACTGCATTTTTACAAAAAATATATAAGCCACGGGGTATTTAAAGATTGCATTTAAGTCATTAAAATTATTAAACATTGCATTTAAAGGCATTAAAAATAATTTTAAAAATTCAAAAATAGTAACATTTAATTTACGGGGTCTTCAAAGATTGCATTTCATGCATTAATGAAAATAATATTAATATCACATTCTTACAGAAAATAAACTATGGGGTCTTTAATGATTGTATTTAAATGTGTTAAAAATAATATTGCATTTGATTGCTATGTCATAAAAAAGTTAAATATGTATTTAAATGCATTAAAATAATTTGAAGATTGCATTTAAGTGCATCAATAAAAATAATAGTAATAGTGTATTTTTACAAAATAATAAGCTATGGGATATTTATTTAAAGAGTGCATTTAAATGCATTAAAAGTAATATGAATAATATTGTACATTTAAAAAATATGGGGTCTATGAGGATTGCATTTAAAGGCAGTAAGAATAATAATAGTTGCGTTTAAATGCATTGAAATCATTTAGAGATTGCATTTAAACACATTAGTAAAAATAATATCGCATTCTTACAGAAAATAAATAAACTATGGGGCATTTAAAGACTGCATTTAAATGCATTAAAGGTAATGATATTGCATATTTAAAGAAAGTAAATAAGCTATAGGGTACTTGAAGATTGCATTTAAAGGCATTAAAAATAATGATTGCATTTAACTGCATGAAAATCATTTAAAGATTGCATTTGATTTCATTGAAATAATATCACATTTTTACAAAAAAAAAGCTATGGAGGCCTTTAAGTATTGCATTTAAATGAATTAATACAAATAATATTGCTTTTTTAAAGATACACTGTGGAATATTTAAAGATTGCATTTATATGCATTAAAAATAATAACATTGCATATTTCAAAAAATAAGCTATGTTGTATTTAAAGATTGCATTTAAATGCATAAAAAATAGTAAGAATATCACATTTTTATGAAAAAGCAAATAAGCTATAGGGCATTTAGAGATGGCATTTAAAGGCGTTAAAAATAATAAGAATATCACATTTTTACAAAAAAAGCTATGGGGTCTTTAACGATTGCATTTAAATGCATTAAAGATAATTTAACGATTGCATTTAAATGCATTAAAATAATTTAACGATTGCATTTAAATGCATTAAAATAATTTAACGATTGCATTTAAATGCATGAGAAATAATGATCATATTGCATTTCATTGCATTTTAAATAAAAATAATAAACTAGAATCAACGCGAGCAATCACTTAGGCCAGACGCCACGGCCCCAGCTGTCATTCTTGCAGGTTGATGGGCGGCCAGCCCGGGCAGGCTGCACCTCGGGGTCAGTGTGATGGACACTCAGAGGCCCATTAAGGAGGGACCTGGCTACTCGGGCATTTGGCATGTGATGGACACACGGGCCTGCTGCCAGAGGGGACAGCTCCTGAGCAGGTGCACAGACAGGTGAGCTGTCAGTCTGGATGCAGGCTGGGTGTCGACAGAATGAGGCTGAGGATCCCAGGTGCTGGGGGGAGGAGAGGGTCTGTGGAGAGAGAGAGAGAGAGAGAGAGAGAGAGAGAGAGAGGGAGAGGGAGGAGCCATCCTGCTGCCTGACAGTGCCAGGTGTGTGCATGAGCAGGGAGCTGCTGCCAGGAACCGAAACCCTAACCCTAACTCTAAGTCTAACCCCTGACCCTCAGTTCCACCTCTAATGCTAATCCTAATTACAATCTGTCACAATAAAACCCCACAACATGACTTTAAGCTAAGCCCTAACCCTAACCTGGCCCTGAATCATGATGTCCTCACGCTGACCACAGCCCTGGTCCTGACCCCACTCACAGCCCGGACTCCACCTTTCCCTGGCTCCCTGCAGTCGCTCTTCAAACTCCTCCTCCCCCCCTGTAGTTGTGCAACTGCAGCCCCTGCTCCCTGTGTGACAGCTGCCACTCAAAGTCAAGCCCACCCCCTGTGTGACAAGCTCAGGTACGTGACATCACCTGAGAGACCTGCAGGGATAAACCATCGACAGCAGCACATTTCAGCCTCGCATGCTGGACTCACCAAGGGTGACCGATGCACCACAGTCACAGATACCACCCCAGGAAACACCCCTGGACCTCCCACAAGGGCAGCGCTGCTTCACAGAGACCATTACCCAGGTACAGAGGGGATCCCAGCCGCTCCACAGTCTAACCCCGCTTCTGTATCATACCTGGAGGCAGGCATGGTGGCTCAGCGCAGGACTCCCAACACCTAGAGTGGGGACCAGAGGCCCAGGCTCCTTGCCTTTGCCTGGCTGCGTCCTGGCACTGTGGGCACTGCGGTAGTGAGTCAGGGTGTGGAAGACTCTCTCTCTCTCGCTCTCTGTTTCTCTCTGTTTCCCTCCCTCTCTCTATCACTCTCCCTTTCCTATAAAATACACGAGTGTTTTAGGAAAAGAGAGAGAATTTCCTCTACATGACAGTGTTAGGGCAAACACTGCCCTCCGTGCCTCCCTGCAAGCTCTGAGCTGAGTTGAGGGTCAGGGCAGGGGCACCCTGGTCCCCTCTGGTCCAGCTCTGCAGTGCACGTCCAAACACTGAGGCAACGTCTCAATAAGGGCACACCAGGGTGCCGAGCTGGTGAATGCACATGGCCACACACACGGCGCTACCCACGGCCACGCAGCCACCCCAGCCAGGAATGTCCAGCCCACGGCCACGCATCCCACGCCAGGAATGAACTGTCAGGAAAGTTGACAGACCCTCAGGAAGGGCCCCAGCAGTGATGTGCTCAGGAGGGAGCGTGGGCTGGGGGAGTCACACTGGGAACCGCAGAGCATCAGGGAATGGTCACAGAAAATCCAGATAAACGCAGAGACGGAGCTCACTCGCAGTGCGACACCTGGGGCTTTGTGAAACGCAGCACGGAGCTGACGGGCATCACAGCCTCGGACACACGGCCGTGCACTGGGAAATCATCCTGAGACATGAACTTCCAGGGACACCGAGTGGCCAGAGTAGTCCCGGAAACAGAAACCTAAGTGAGGAGACTGACACTGCCCCATTCCAGACCCCGACACGCAGTGACGATCAGGGGAGTGAGAAGTGGCACAAACAGGAAGATCCAGGGAACCCCACAGAGCATAGAAATAAAGCCCCGTCCATGGGGACTGACCTCTGACCTCTGAATGGCCTAGGCCATCAACACAGGCCAAGGGACAGGGGAATCTTGAGAGGACACCGGCCTGGTGCCCGGGACGCCCGTGTCCCACGCTGATACCCACCTCCGGCTGCTGCCTCCAGGCAGAGATGAGGGAAGTTGGGGTTGGGTCCCCGCCGCCCACGCAGGGCCCTGGAACCCAGAACATTTCCCCGGCTCCTGCCTTCAGCGCCCCCACCCCAGAGGAGGACGGCCCAGCCCCAGCCATTGCGGCCATCTGGGGAGTGGACAGCGGTGCAGGCTTGCTCTCTGCCTCTCTCTTGTCCTCTCTCTGCCTCTCAAATAAACGAATGCGTGAATAAATCGTAAAAACCACCACCACCACCCAAGAGCTAACCCGGAGCTACTCCTTCTAACCAGATTTTAAACCGGCGCGACCACCCCTTCCCAACAGGACAGCGCAGGGGTCAAAACCGGGCCCACGCCCACTTTCCGGGACCCCAGGCCCATCTGCACTTTCTGGGATCCGGGCCCACCCCCACTTTCTGGGACCCCGGGACCATCCCCACTTTCCGGGGTCCCAGGACCACCCCCACTTTCCGGGACCCTGGGACCATCCCCACTTTCCGGGACCCCAGGCCCACCCGCACTTTCCAGGATCCCCGGCCCACCCCCACTTTCCAGGGCCCAGGGACCATCCCCACTTTCCGGGGTCCCAGGACCACCCCCACTTTCTGGGACCCCGGGACCATCCCCACTTTCCGGGACCCCCGGCCCACCTGCACTTTCCGGGACCCCCGGCCCACCTGCACTTTCCGGGGTCCCAGGACCACCCCCACTTTCCAGGGCCCAGGGACCATCCCCACTTTCCAGGGCCCAGGGACCATCCCCACTTTCCGGGACCCCGGGCCCACCCCCACTTTCCAGGGCCCAGGGACCATCCCCACTTTCCGGGACCCCAGGGCCACTCGCATTTTCCGGGATCGCGAGGCGACATCTCCGCTTCTCCCTCCCAGTTCTCTGAGCCGGGGTTTCACGCAGCAACAGCGCCGGACCCGCTGCAGGTGCGGTGCCTGGGGGGCGAGGGCAAGACTGACAGGGGCTTCGCCGCGACTCGCGCCTTAAACCTCACCTTCCTCACCTTCCTCGCCTCTCCCGCGCCCTTCCCGCGTCTTTCCCAGTCCCCGCCAGTCAGGTCCCGATGGCGTCTCCCCGGCCCGGTCCAGAGGAGAACGAAGCTGCGGTTCCCGCCATGGGCTCGGCCCCGCGGTGTCCGCAGGCCGCGGCGTCTCCCGGGGTCAGTTCCGAGGAGGACAAACTTCCGTTCCCGCGGCTGAGAGGGCCGGTCGGGCGCCCCCTGGCGGCGGCGGGAGCAGCGTAGGAACTCGGCGTTCTTCGCGCGGTGGTCGGGCGCCCCCTGGCGGCGGCGGGAGCAGCGTAGGAACTCGGCGTTCTTCGCGCGGTGGTCGGGCGCCCCCTGGCGGCCGCGGAGCGCGGAGCGGGAGCTCCGTGCGCTCTGTGTGTGTGGTCGGGCGCCCCCTGGCGGAACCTGAAATTCAAGGCTCCGATTACTTCCAGCGGCGCCTTTGCAGATTCGACAAGAAGGGAGCCTCCACCCCGCGCCCTGATCCCAACGGACAGGGACAGCATGAATCAAGCACATGGCCGAGAAACAAAAGTCCCTTGATTTGCTCCACGTCAGTCATAACGTGGAAAAAAATAGAAGTTTGAGAACTGGAATAGCATTTTTTTTTTCAGGACAATTCACATTTATTTGCTGATGACTTTGACTAAATAAACTCCACACGCGGCAGAAATTAAAGAGTCTGTTAGGGAGCTGACATCATTTCTTGCCAACAGCTAAGGGTGGTCCAGGAAGAGTTCACTTGCGCTCCATCTTCAAGCAGAGGCCTTTGGTTCGGGGGCCAGAGTCGGCGGAGGGCAGCCCTGGTCCTTCCGGCCCCGAGGGGCCTCCGGGGAACTACTCCTTGTTCTCATACTTGTGCTTGATGTGTTTCCGCAGCTTCCCCTGGTTGATGTGCTCGTAGATCGCGTCCGCGCCTTGATCGAAGGCGCGCTGGAAGAACAGGGCGCCCACGACGATGGTGAGAGCAAAGGTGCAAGTCCGACGGAACAGCAGGGAGTACCACCTCGAAGAGATCGTAGGGCCCGCCATGTTTCCTCAGTGCCGACCTAGCGCCACCGCTGGAATAGCATTTTAGAAAGCAATACCATGGGGGCCGGCGGCGTGGCACAGTAGGTTAATCCTCCGCCTGCAGCGCCGGCATCCCATGTGGGCACCGGTTTGAGACTCGGCTGCCCATCTTCCGATCCAGCTCTCTGCTGTGGCCCGGGAAGGCAGTGGAGGATGGCCCAAGTGCTTGGGCCCTGCACCCGCATGGGAGACCAGGAGAAGCACCTGGCTCCTGGCTTCGGATCAGCGCGATGCGCCGGCCGCAGCGCGCTGGCCGCGGCGGCCATTGGAGGGTGAACCAACGGCAAAAGGAAGACCTTTCTCTCTGTCTCTCTCTCACTGTCCACTCTGCCTGTCAAAAAAAAAAAAAAAAAAAAAAAAAAAAAAAAAAGCAATACCATTAACGATTGCACTAAAACTGAAGCCCTTAAGCAGAAAATCTAAAAACAGTGTAATTATGTATTCAGATGTTAGGGTCTAAAAAAAAGCCCACCGCCCGAGGAACGACTCCAAGAGACTTTTTCTATCATGCAACCAGCAAAGGGTTAAATTTATTGATCCAACATGTTGGGGCCCTCTGACAAGGACAGAGGAGCAGTGAGGAACTACAGCATAGGGTTTATAAAGGCAAAAACCGCAAAATCGGGAGGAGGGAGAGAATACACGGTTGCTAAGCGGTTGCTAAAATCTTACAATCAGCAATTATGATTTTAAGACATAGACAAATCACATCTTCATTAGCAGCCCAGGTAACCCAGGTGCAACCTTTCTACTTTTAAGCTTGAGCAATCATGCTAGGGGGTTTTTGTGCGTTGCCAAGGGTGATGTAGTGCACTGCTATTGCCCGACTATTTGAGATCATAGTTTCAGACCAGAGTCTCACGGTGGGGGGGTGCTTTCCCAGAATGCAGTCTCAAGTGCTCCAAAATGGAGTCCCTACTGTCAAGGTGCTACTTTACTCTGTCTTATTTTCACAGCTGTACCAGGAAGGTTTAAACCTGTAAACTTAAGCTTAACTTTTGACACCCGTACATATACAATTTTAACTCTTCACAGAAAAACCTTGAAATATGGTTGAAAAAAATCAAGCGAATACAAATCGTCATATACTCATTATTCAGAATTGGCAGACTCAGTGTTATTAAGATGAAGATTCTTTCAAATTTGACACAGAAATTCAGTGAAGCTCTGAATCCCCAGAAAACTGTTTCAAATCCTAGAACAGCTGACATTTGCCAGAAGGCAGCCACAGCCACCCATGAGCAACTGGCACATCTGGATCCCGACGCCGATCTGGAGGCACAGTGGTGGAGTAAATGTGACACTGGGGGTGGAGGGGACAGGTGGGTGAGCACGGAGCCCCAAACAGCCCACAAGCAGTCCTGACTCTGAGGCGGAGATCAGTGGAGAAACGAAAGTCGGTTCCATAGTTGGTGATGGAGCAGCTGGAAGCCATGTGGGAAAACACCCTTAAACACACACCCTATAACTTATGCAAAAATCCATTCAAAACGGCCCATATGCTTGTATTTAAAATGGGAGGCTATGAACATTCTTGAGTAAATTGGACATGAATGTGCATTTTATGATGTTTCAATATGCAAGCATAAAAGCCAATCCGTCGAAGAAAATAATCGACAACGTAGACTTTGTTAAAATTTAAAAAAAAATCTGTCCTGTGGGGGCAGATGTTGTGGCTCAGTGGTGAAGCTGCCACTTGGTTCACGCCATTCCACGTGAGAGTGCCTGGTTCGGGTCACAGCTAATCCCTGCTTCCAATCCCACTTCCCGCTAATGCGCCTGAGAGGCAGCAGACGGTGGTCCAAGGACCTGGACCCCCGCCACCCAAGAGGAAGACCCGGATGAAGCTGCGGGCTCCTGGATTTGGCCTGGCTCAGCCCGGGCTGTGCAGGCATCTGGGGAGTGACCAGCGAGCGGAAGATCCGTCTCTCTCTCTGACGTTCAAGCAATACACAGGTAAATCTGAGCAGCTCGTCCTCCATCGTGCGCCTCTGTTGGCAGAACCGGACCGAGCGGGGCGTCTGCTCTCAGGCGTCCCCGCAGCGGCGGTGGGGAGGCCCCTCTGCAGACCCCCAGCCCGGTCACCGCCCAGCGCGGGCCCCTGCAGTCCTGTCCGTCCTCAGCTGCCCTCCCCCACCCACCTCTCAGGGCCCAGGGCACTGTTGCCAGCGCAGCTGCCCCTCCACATCCGCTGGACTCGGGTCCTTGTCCAGGGCCCCGGGACCCCGGCCAGAGTCCTGGCTCAGCACTCGGGCAGGCCGGGCCGGTCCATCACTGCCCACCACGGAGAGGCCCCAATGCCCACCGCGCACCATCAGCCAGGGGTCCCGTCATCATGGAGGGGACTGAGGGGGCTTCTCTGGGCGCCGCTGGTTTCTTGTGGCTGCTGCCCGTTAGGCTGCCCACAGGGCCTTTCCGGTGATGGCATCCTGTGAGCGAGGTCAGGCCCTCCCGGAGACGGGGCCCCGTGGTAGGAGACAGGGTCCTCTGAGGGGGTGCCCCGAGGTGGGAGACAGGGCCCTGTGAGGGGGTGCCCCGAGGTGGGAGACGGGGTCCTCTGGGGGGGTGCCCCGAGGTAGGAGACAGGGTCCTCTGAGGGGGTGCCCCGAGGTGGGAGACAGGGCCCTGTGAGGGGGTGCCCCGAGGTGGGAGACGGGGTCCTGAGGGGGTGCCCCGAGGTGGGAGACAGTGTCCTCTGGGGGGAAGCCCTGAGGTGGGAGATGGGGTCCTGAGGGGGTGCCCCGAGGTGGGAGACGGGGTCCTCTGGGGGGTGCCCCGAGGTAGGAGACAGGGTCCTCTAAGGGGGTGCCCCGAGGTGGGAGACAGGGCCCTGTGAGGGGGTGCCCCGAGGTGGGAGACGGGGTCCTCTGGGGGGATGCCCCAAGGTGGGAGACAGGGTCCTGAGGGGGTGCCCCGAGGTGGGAGACAGGGTTCTCTGGGGGGGTGCCCCGAGGTAGGAGATGGGGTCCTCTGAGGGGGTGCCCAAGGTGGGAGATGGGGCCCTGTGAGGGGGTGCCCCAAGGTAGGAGACGGGGTCCTCTGGGGGGGTGCCCCGAGGTGGGAGACAGGGTCCTCTGGGGGGGTGCCCCGAGGTAGGAGACAATGTCCTCTGGGGGGGTGCCCCGAGGTAGGAGACGGGGTCCTCTGAGGGGGTGCCCGAGGTGGGAGATGGGGCCCTGTGACGGGGTGCCCCGAGGTGGGAGTAGGGTCCTCTGGGGGGTGCCCCAAGGTGGGAGACGGGGCCCTGTGACGGGGTGCCCCGAGGTGGGAGACAGGGTCCTCTGGGGGGGTGCCCCGAAGTGGGAGACGGGGTCCTCTGTGGGGGTGCCCCGAGGTGGGAGACGGGGTCCTGAGGGGGTGCCCCGAGGTGGGAGACAGGGCCCTGTGAGGGGGTGCCCCGAGGTAGGAGACAGTGTCCTCTGGGGGGTGCCCCGAGGTGGGAGACGGGGCCCTCTGAGAGGGTACTGTGTGGGGCTGCCTGTGAGGCGGTAGGAGATGGGGTACCCTGACGTAGGATTCCGCAGGGCTCTAGGAGACCCTGTCCCCTGCGTGGCTGAGTGGAGATGAGGAGATGTTCTCCCAGCCTCTGCTGCCCTGGCCTGGGCTTGCTTCTGCCCACTTCTGAGTGCTGAGATGTACCGGGCCCAGCTTTCCCAGGATTCTGCCATGGCCTCTGCCCTCTGCCTGCCAGCAGCTGCCTGCCGGAGCCTCTGTGGCTCCCTGGGGATCCTAGCTGATGACCTTGTCCTGGGAACCTCCCAGGAAGTGTCTTTGTAGTGGGCAGCTGGTCCGCGGGCACAGGCTGGACCTCACGGTGAGCCTGGAGATGCTGCTGTGGCGAGTCCACTGCCGTCTGAGGCGACTGCAGCCCTGTCGGTGGGTCCCCTTGGATGGCCCACAATTTTGGGGTCTTGGTGAGTGGGAGTGGGGGCCAGGGCTTCTTGCTGGAATCCATGCTGTTTGGTTGGACTCAGAACCAGTGCAGCTAGAACAGGAACTCTTCCCACCGACATCCTGGATTATTGCTTCTTTTATTTTGCCAAAAAATAAAGTTCATGGCAGAAAAATAAACGGAGACTTACAATGAGAGGGGACAGCTGCTGCCCGGCACCCTCCACTGCAGTCTCCCGGACAGACCGGGGTTGAGCTTCGCCCACGTCCTGGCCCCTGGCTGTGACCCCGCCGGGAGCGCCCATTCCATGGTGTGGACAGCTGCGGGCTGCTTACCCAGTCCCTGTGGGCCAGCATGTGGTGGCTCTCGTCGGACGAGGCTGCTGTACACTTTCCCGCACTCGTGTGCCCTGCACGGCTGCCTTCATACCATGTGGGGCACGCAGGGTCAGTCCCTGCTGGGCACGTGGTGGCCGTGGGTAGGGACCCAGTGTCCCCAACGAGTCCTGCCGCCCCTCTGTCTCCTGACTGGGTCCTCATGGCCACTGCTCTCTATACGGCGGGCCCCTCCCTCCCTGGCTGCTTCCCTTTCCCTCGCTGGTGCTGCTCCACCCGTGAGTCAGTCCCCTCCCAACTCCTACACCTGTGAGGGCCTCGTGGGAGAGCCTGTTTGTGGTCAGCGTCTGGTACCTGGGACATTTCCTGCTGTGTGGGTGGAGAGTGTGGCCCGGTCTTGTCACTGGTGTCCACACAGTGGCTGATGGAGAGACCTCTGCGGGGCAGACGCTCGAGTGTTCAGAGGCAGCCTGGGACAGCTCCCCAGGGAGGGGTGGGTGTGGATTCTGATGTGCAGCACACCGAGTCCCAGAGCCTTGTCCTGAACAGAGACGGGGCTCCAGTGTCCCCCGAGGGCGTGCAGGCCCAGGGCGCGTTTTCACAATGTGGTGAGCAGAGTGAAAGGGTCTGCACAACTTGGCATCGAGAGGCCAGGGGGCTGAGCGCCTGGAGCGAGCGCTCTGTGCAGTGCAGCTTCCTAAGGAGGAGTGGCCCATGGCTGCCGTTTTCCCACCCACTCTGCACGAGGCCAAACCCCTCCACCCAGTTATACTGGGAGAGAGGCATGGGCAGTATGTGACGTTTGTTAAAAATTTGTGTTTTTTTGAGTGGCAGGGGGACAGAGAGTCGCCTGAGTGGATACACTGCAGTCTCATCAGCCAGGTACCACGGGAACCACTGATGGCTTCTGGTATTTGGCCACAGCGAGTACAACACAGTACAACTGTGCACTGTTATCTGGTCATCTCTCTTCAAACCTGCTGTCTAAACTCTTAGGGTCACGGGTGCTGGATCACCTGGTGAAACTGCCAGACGGTTTTCCAGGGTGGCGAGTTCTACACGTCCCACCAGCAGTGAGCAGGGGTCCAGCTGTCCCGCAGCCTCCCCAGCAATTGTTGCTTTTTCACAAGCTTGTCCATTTGAAGACAATGTCGTGTGGATTTCCTCTTCCTGGCGAGGAGCTGTGCTGAGCAGGATTCTGCACACTCCCCTGACACATGCTTGCCTTCTCTGGGGAGGTGACCGTTAGGTCTGTACTTATTTGTAATTTGGTTGCTTTCTTATTGCTGAATTTTACAGTTTCTCTTTATATTTTGGATACAAGTCTTTTATTTTATTTTATTTATGTATTTGAGAGGCAGAGTTATAGCCAGAGAGAGAGAGAGAGAGAGAGAGAGAGAGAGAGAGATATCTTCCATCTGCTGGTTCACTCCCCAAAAGGCCGCAATGGCCGGAGCGGGGCTGATCCAAAGCCAGGAGCCAGGAGCCAGGAGCCAGGAACTTCTTCCGGGTCTTGGGCCATCTGCTGCTGCTTTTTCAGGCCATAGCACAGCGCTGGATCGGAAGTGGAGCAGCCGGGACTCGAACCGGTGCCCATGTGGGATGCCGGCACTGATGTTCCTTTTCTCATCAGGAAAGGTGTCTCAGGAAGGCACAGGGAGTGGACACTCCACCTGGCCAGGGTGTCTCACCTGTACCCACAAGTCCCAGCCTGGCCCTATCTGGGGGCGAGGGCAAAATAGGCTGTGGGGCCCACACCCCTCTCCTCAGAGGAGCCACGGCAAAGTCAGATGGGGGAGGAGTAGGGGCTTGCTGGGCAGGGTGCTGAGGGCAGAGGCCCCTCCCGACAGGAACTGCTCAGAATGGGTCCAG
This sequence comes from Oryctolagus cuniculus, assembly GCF_964237555.1. Lineage (NCBI taxonomy): Eukaryota > Metazoa > Chordata > Mammalia > Lagomorpha > Leporidae > Oryctolagus > Oryctolagus cuniculus. The sequence goes on along the minus strand of NC_091432.1, from coordinate 238,154,968 downwards.
ACAGGATCTCTGACCACAGCCCCGAGCCCATCTCCGAGGTCCAGTACCAGCCACGAGCCAGCTCCAGACTTTACTCCATTCTCCTGAGAATGGGCAAAAATCAGTGGCCAGGGCCAGGGTTCTGCAGCTTCCAGCACTGGGCCTGTGCCCTGCCAAGGGTGGGAGAGGACAAAATGCCCCAGAGATGTTCTGGCTGCCTTCATCAGGGTCTCACCCCTGCCTGGGACCAGCTCCCCTGTGCCAAGGTCTCACCCCCACCCGGGACCAGCTTCCACACAGCACCTCTGTGCTGGGTGCCCCAGTCCTGCTAGGGTGAGGCAGGAATGAGGCACATGCACAGGTCTCTGTTTCCTGGGAGGGCTGAGGCAAGGTGCCCACAGCACAGCAATCAGTGCTGCCTCCCTCTGAGTGTGGGGAGCAGGGCTGGCGGGTCGTGGGGGCCCAGTCTCCCTACTTGACACATCCTGCAGGAAGCTCTCAGATTGGTGCTGGTGCCAGCCACAATCTCCCTGGGCCCAGCTGAGCAGTGAGCTCTGCTCTCATTCTACACCACTCCCTCACCATGTCCCTCTCCCATCCCAGCCAAGCTGCTCCCCTCCCACAACCCCTCTCAGGTCTGTCTGCTGTGGTGCCTACTCGCACACCTGTCTGCTGTGGCGCGGACTCTCTCCCATGGTCCCACAGGAAGGAAGGCCTATGTGTGTCCATATCAGAGCCCCTGGCAGCAGGGCCAGGGCTGATGTCTCTGGGGCAGCTCACATGGGGCTCCCCCTCTGAAAAGGGCACACGGGCAGGTCAGCCCCGGGCCAGTTGCCCTAAGCCCAGGATCCAAAGCCTACAGCTTGGGCGACTACAACTTGCCCAGAAAGTCAGCTTCCAGGAATCTAACCTGAGGAAACAAGCAAACGGCCCAGGGCAGAGACGCTGCTTATCCACAGAGACATGGACACAAGCCAAGTGCCTGCAGGACGGAGCGTCCCTCGGTGCACACGTCAGCTGGGCACTGAAGGCTCACACCGCTGTGCTCACTTTGACACAGCTGAGTGAACCAACCAGGAAGCTCAACCATCACTGCCCACCTGCACTGCACCATCAGCTTCGCAAACACCTCCAGCCACGACTCCGCCATTGCTCGTCTCTGCTGGGTTCACTGGAAGCAGTGGTCCCAGACTGCCTCAGCCATGAGCTGCGGGTGTGGGGACGGACAGGGAGACACTGTGCTCATGGGAAGAACTCACCCGAGGGAGGGCAGGGGCTGCCTTGGCTCCTCAGCAGACCCCAACCCCAACCCAGATCCACACCCTAACCCCAACCAGGACCTGTAGCCAGACGTCTGACATCAACACCCAACTCTGACTCACTGTTCACCCTGCCCTGGACCTGGTCTGACCTTGACAGGACTCAAAACTGATCCTGACCCCAGCCACTGTCCTTGGCCTTGACCGGACCCTGTTTTGAACTCACTGCTCCCTTACACTGACCACAGATCCATGGCCCCGTGCTGACCCCTCGCCCTGTCCCCTGAACCCCTAACTGGCAGACTCACCACCCTCATCTTGACCCCCGTCCACACGGACCCTAAGCTGAACTTTCTCTCATCCTGACTTTGACAACCCCCAATCCTTGCCCTACACCTAACCCTAGCCACACAAAATTCCAACTGAATGCAAACCTGAACCCACATCTAAATTTGAATCATAACCAGAACCACACTCAAACCCCAATAATTCTCCATTTTATTTTTTTAATATTTATTTATTTATTTGAAAGGCAGAGTTACAGAGAGAAGGAGGGGGGAGAGGGAGGGAGGGAGAGAGAGAGAGAAAGAGAGGGAGGGAGAGAGAGAGAGGGAGATCGTTCATCCGCTGGCTCACTCCCCAAATGGCTGCAATGAAAGGGGCTAGGCCAGGATCCCAGCCAGGATCCAGAAGCCTCTGCCGGGTCTCCCACCTGGGTGCAGGGGCCCAAGGACTTGGACCACCCTCCACTGCTTTCCCATGGGCATTAGCAGAGAGCTGGATCAGAAATGGAGCAGCCAGGACTTGAACAGGTGCTCATGTAGGATTCTGGCCACTGCAGGCTGTGGCTTTAACCCGCTATACCACAGTACCAGCCCCCTCCATTTTATTTCTCAACTCTGCTTTCCTAAACCCAAACCAAAGCCTAACTCTTAACTCCCACCCTAACCATCCATCAGTGCTGTATAATCTCATACTTTGGCCCTAGTCCTGAATCCCAATCCAAAATACAACCCTAAGCCTGCCTCTCTTACTTGAGCATCTCTAGGCCTGCCTGGAACTCAAGTTTTACGAAATCTCACCCACTGCCTTCCCGACTCCAAGCTGGCCCATTTGCCCGGTAGCTCTAACCCGGCCCCACCCCACCCCCAGGAGTGTCCACGCCTGAGCCGCGAGCGTGTCTGCTTTCTTCCAAGCCACCCACATGCACAGTCCACACATCCCCTGCAGCACGGTGGGTCCTGGTCTTGATTTTTTGCTAAGTTTTTATTTTAATCCAAGGACTTTGCTTCATACAAAATTGTCATTGTAGAAACAACAGCAGAATCCAAAGATTGGCTGATAAATATCACTCAGGCAGCAAACGAGTCAGTCACAGGATTTTTTTTAAGTCGGTCCCAGTTGTGTTGCATGGTTGGGACTTTTTTTTTAACACTGTTGTTAAATATAAAGTTTCGCAACAAACCTTTGATTTATATCAAATATAATTAAAAATTAACAAATGAGTACATTGTATCAAAAAGTACGAAGATATACATTTCCATGCACATACTGGTGTATATGTATATATGTATATATTTTACATGCACACGCTAACTGGTTCAAACTAGAGCCACTGCTTGCCTGGACCCAGATGCAGACAACTGATGATGCATTGCAGATTTGGCAGCTGACCAGGAGACTTCAGGGGGACACGGAACAGCTCGAGAAGAGACGGTACAGACACAAAACCCCCAGTCAGGAAAGCACAGCGGCGCCTCCTCTTCCCCACTGCCTGCAGTTGCCACCGCCCCCAGCAGCTCCAGGAATCCAGACGCCTGCTGGGAAACACCAGTCTGCAAAGGACGATCCCAGCCCAGTGAGGCCAGGGCCAGGCTGTGGGTGCCCCCAGCACCGGAGACAACGCCGGCTGGGGCTGGGGACCAGAGATGAGACGCCAGCGTGGAAACACACCCTTCTGCCTTTTGACACGGGCACGGGGATCACGTGCACAGGCCGAGGTTCCCGTTTAAGTCTGCTCAACTGGAATAAAATACTCTGTTATGTTAAAGTCTCAGAGTGTTGTGCCTTCGCGTAAGGAAATTCTATAAAAAGGTTTGGTCACACTCATGCCAAGGCCCCAGACCAGGTGGCTGTCCTGTGTTGTGTCTGTGAAATGTGTGTCTTGTTGCATAGCCCTGTGGGTCACAGCGCCGGTCCTCATGCGGCCTCTTCCTCCCGGTCCCCGCCCTGTGCCAGGAGCAGGGCCGGCCTGCAGCAGCCCCACCTGGGCGGCAGGAGCCGCCCTCCTATGTGGTCGCTCTCTCCTGGCCCCGACAGCCCCTTGCCGGAGCCCCCAGCCCCTCATCTCTCTCTTGGTGCAGATACAGCAGAGGCCCTGCCCGGCTTGCTGGCTTCCCAGGCCGGAGACCCAGATGGAGAAGAGACAGGAACCCCTCACACACATGCACAGCCCACGGCTTCCCTGGGGACCTCCCGCTGGCCACCCTGGTCCCTCCTGGCTGCTGTCTTGAAGTTTTCACAGAACCCACCGGGGCGGCTCACAAGGCCTCGCCGCGCACCGCAGAGCCGGGGCCTGGGGCACGAGGGCCGGGGGTCAGGCACTTGGTCAAGAGCAGCGGAGCCAGGGGCCGCTGGGCTCCTCCCACGAGCCGCAGACACGGCTCTGATTTTCCGGTTTCCTCATTTTCTTCCTGTTCTGTTTAGACCAGCAGCCGGCACGTCCTCCAGGTTTGGTCCCTGTTGGGGCTGATGGGGTCGGGGAGGGACTGAGAGATCTGAGTGTGTCCAGCGTCCACCTGCCGCCCCGCGACCAGGGACCAGGAGCAACCTCAGCTCCTCCCCCGGCTCCCTCGAGACCCCTAAGCTCCCCTATGCCTCCAGGCAGTGCAACTCCTCCCACCAACACGGGTCACAGGTGCTCCCACACACTGACGCTCCCCCCATTAACCCTGGGGGTCCGACACAGGCCCCGCACCCCCCACCCCTGCACACTGACACCGGGGTCTCTGACACAGGATCAGCCTGTGGTGGGAGACCTGGGAAGGCAGCACGTCAGGGGGCAGAGACAGCCGCGTCCCGCCGGAAGGGGCTTTATTGATCCGTCTGCTGTCAGGGAGGAGGGGGAGGGGAGCAGGGGCCTCCGCCCAGGCCCCGTCCAGGGCCTCGGTGCCCGCGTCCCCGCAGCCCAGCGCGGAAGATGAAGCCCACCGCCGGGGGCGGGCGCGCAGCGGCTAGCACCGGCGGTCGCGGTCGGGGTGGTGGCAGCCGCGCCGCGCCCGGCCGCCCCCGCCCAGCCCCAGAGTGCAGTGGTAGCCGTTGGGCACGCGGCGCAGCGGCGGGGGCTGCGAGGTCAGTGAGGACACGTACGAGGTCCGGGAGGAGCGGCCCGAGTTGCTGGCCGCGGTCTCCTCAAAGGCGGGCGCGTCCTCGGGCAGGGCACGGGCGGGCGCCTCGCTGTCCAGCCGCTGCCCCAGGTAGGGGTCGGAGCCGATGCGCGAGCCGGGCGCCAGGGGCCGGCTGAGCGGGTCCCTCTGCAGCAGGGCGTTGTGTTCTGAGAGGCCCCGGCTGAGCCGGCCGGGGGAGAAGGCGGGGAGGCCGCTCGGTGCCCCGGCGAAGTGGACAGGCGAGGAGTTGGCCGTCTTGTAGGTGACGCTGGGGCGGGGGGTCAAGGGGGTCTGGGGGAGCTGCCTCCGCCCCCGGCCCGGGGTGCTAGCACCAGATGTGGACAGCAGGGGGCTCCCGTGAACCGAACCACTCCCCTGCATGAAGACGGAACAGAACAAGTCAAAGATAAAAACCAAACCTCCCAGACACCCGGCCAGCAACACACAGAGGGGGCTTGGCAGGGGACAAGGTGCATGTGGTGGGGGCGGGGCATGGAGAGGGGGAGAGGGAGAGAGGGACCGGGATGGGGAGGGGGACAGGGACCGGGGTGGGGGGGGGACGGCGGCCCCGGGAGAGGGGGAGTCGTGGGCTGGGCCAGGGGACACACGGGAAGGGGAGGGGAGGGGAGGGGAGGCGAGGCCCCAGCAGGGGCGTGGGGGGCGGGGAGCAGCCGGAGAGGAGGAGGGACCCCAGGAGAGGGGAGCAGATCCCAGGCCACGCCCGCACACTGCGAGAAGCAGCTAGAAGAGGGAGGCCTGGGCGCACGCGTGAACAGCTATGGGGACCACCCGAGGAGGAGCTCGGAGGACGCAGCAGGCTGGGCCCGGCGTGGGCTCAGGGCACCGGAGCGCAAGCGGGCAGAGGGGGGCTGGCCGGGGGAGGCCCTAGAGCAGAGCCCCTTCCTACCTGCGGGTGGGGTCCCGGCTCCTGCCCGGCCGTCGGCGACGTGGGGTGACTACTGAGGGAGGGCTTGGGCTGTGGGGGTTCGCGGCCCCCGAAGCGGTCACAGGAGTAGAAGCGCTGCTTCTCCGAGGAGGAGGACGAGGGCTGCCTCCGCTCCTGGGACCGGCCCCGCTCCTGCCTGCGCTCCCGCTCCCGCCTGCAGCCGGGGGGGCCCTCCCCCGTGGGCAGTCCTGGCCCCACCGTGCTGTCGGGGGCTGGCACAGGAAGAAGAGAAGTCAGCACAGTGGAGCCCCAGGCAGGGAGGAAGACCTTAGCCCTGGGCCCCACCGGGGCAGCCGGACAGCCCCCGAGGGCCCAGCGCCCACGCCTGGGGCTCGCTCCCCTGGGGTCCGGCTGGTCACAGGGCCCTGGGGGACAGCAAGGAAGGGGCTCCCCACGGACACCCTGGACTGCTGACAGAGGGCCCAACCCCGGGGCCAGCTCCCCAGACCCCACTGGACGCACCCCCATCTGTGTCAGCAGACAGGCTGGGACCCTTCTCCAGGGACCGCTGCTTCCTGTCCCTGCGGCGGTGGCAGCGGTGGTGGTGATGGTGCGGGGCCTGGCTGGGGGCTGGGCGGTCCAGCGCGGTGCTGCCGAGCCGGGCCGTGTGGGGGCGCGGGGCCAGCGTGGAGATGGAGCGCTTCATGGGGCTGGCGTCAGGCGCGGGCTGCAGGCAGGCACAGAGCCTCAGAGGGAGCCCAGGGAGCCCCGCCCCCGGTGCCTTCCCCAGGCAAGGAAGCCCCCAACCTCTGTTCTCCCTAGGAAGGGGCGGGGTCGGCTTGGCTGCAGAAACCTGGGGGGCTCACAGGTGCCTGCCTGGTTGCGCCCCAAAGCTGAAATGAGGACCAGGCTCCCCCAGGGGAGCTCACCCACTGCCGAGTGTGAGCAGCAAGAGCTTGGCTGGGCCTGCACACACCCAGAGGGCACCGCAGGGCCAGCGAGGGCAGGAGGGTGGAAGATAGGCAGGGAGAGGAGAAAGCTTTGAGAAAGGATGGACAGAGGACCGGACATGGCCTCATGGGCCACAGCAGCTGCAGAGGTGGGAGACGCCTTAGAGCCACGGGCGGGGGCAGGGTGGTGCAGGGGTGGAGGCACACACAGGGACTCAGGTGTTCCTGGCTGGCTTGGAGCCCCTGGCGAGACCAGCTCCATGTCCTAGGGATGCCCCAAAGGGCAGGTGTCGTCCCCAGGCGCTGGTCAACTGTGGGGGCTCCAGGACAGGCTTCCCGGGAGGCAGCTTCTCCCCTCCCAAGGCCCTCGCTCTCCACGTGCACAAGTCCACACACCAAGGCTCCACCCCCAACCCCACCACGCAGCTTCCCCTCACGCCCCACCCCGCCAGACCTGTGTTTCTGCGGCCAGGCGGGGCATGGAGGCGGCTCGGCCCTGGCTCTCCAGCCCTGGCTGCGGTTCGGCGTCAGGGCCACTCAGAGTCATGTTCTGCATCTGGACATCTACAGCCTGCAGGGAGAGCAGCTGCCTGTCAGTCTCATCAGGCAAGCCCAGTTAGGATTTAGGGTTCAGGGTCAGGGTTAGGTTAGTCACACTTCTCCATCCTTGTATCACACACCCTCAGGCAACAGCCTCACACCCCCAGGTAACAGCCTCACACCTCCAGGCCACAGCCTCACCCCCCAAGCAACAGTCTCATAGCCCCAGGCAACAGTCCCATATCCCCCCAGGCAACAGTCTTACACCCCCCACACACAACAGCCTCACCGCCCCAGGCAATAGTCTCACCCCTCCAAGCAACAGCCTAACCCCCAGCAACAGCCTCACACCCCAGGCAACAGCCTCACACCCCCAGGCAATAGTACCCCCCCTAGCAATAGCCTAACCCCCGGCAACAGCCTCACCCCCCCAGGCAACAGCCTCACACCTCCAGGCCACAGCCTCACCCCCCAAGCAACAGTCTTACAGCCCCAGGTAACAGCCTCACACCCCTAGGCAATAGCCTCATACCCCCCCAGGCAACAGTCTTATACACCCCCACCACGCAACAGTCTTATACACCCCCACCACGCAACAGCCTCACCACCCCAGGCAATAGTCTCACCCCCCAAGCAACAGTCTAACTCCCCCGGCAACAGCCTCACACCACCAGGCAACAGCCTCAAACCCCCAGGCAACAGCCTCACACCCTCCAGGCAACAGTCTCACACCACCTAGGCAACAGCCTCACACCACCCAGGCAACAGTCTCACACCCTCCAGGCAACAGTCTCACATACTCTCAAGCTACAGTCCCACATGGCCACCAGGGCAGTCTCACACACCCCTCCCCATCTGGCGTGCCCACCAGTGTCCCAGGCTGCCCGACTGGGATCTCAGCTGAGTGGCCCCGCTCCAGGGGTGCCCTGGCCTCGCAAAGCACATCCTGGGTCCTCTGAGTGCCCCAAGAAACCGATTCCTTGATGCCGCTCTCCTGGGTTTGTCTGTGGAAGAGAAGAGAGGATTGTTCCACAGGGTCAGACTCACTCCCACTGGCCACGCCCCAGCAAAAGCCATGGGCCTGGTCGTCCCACTTGGAGCTAGGAGAGTCTTGCTAGAACACAGGACCTCTGTGCTCGGCTCTGCTGATGTCCGCGGTCCTCACAGGGGAAGTACTGGTCATGCCTGTGTCACACTCGCCGAGTGGTGCCGACCCCATGCTGCCCTGAGTGCGTGTGGCTCCCATGGGCCATGCTCGGTCCCCACCATGACGGGGCTTCTGAGGGCTGCAGACACCTCTCTCGCAGTCTGGGAGGCGCAGCTCTCTGGCCAAGGTGCAGACGGCAGAGGACCCAAGCTGGACCCAAAGGCCGAGGCAAGCATCAAGCCCTCTGGTCTGCAGACTTGTGACACGAGCTGCCGCTCATCCACGTGAGGACTTGGCTCAGAGAAATCACTGGCGTCCGTTTCCCCCTGCAAGCCTGGCACCCAGCACCCCTGAGGCCCTTTGCCCTCAGCATGCATGGTGCACAGGGGACAGCTCGAGGATGAGGCTGGCTCTAGGCCCCCATGCCTGGAACCAGACGTGCAAGGGCAGCTGAGACTCAGGGTCTCCCTTGCAAGGCCCATGTCCACCCCGAACACAGGCCTGGCTCTACAGCCGGCACTGGGTGATGGGGGCCTCCCCACGGGGCATGTGCGGGGGTCCAGAAAGGTTTGACACACAGAGAGGCCCATTGAGCCTCGAGCCCTGGGGGCCACTGGTCCCAGGGCCCCCCAAGTGAGCTGGGTCCAGGCCCCATCTCCCACCCTCACCAACAACAATGGAAACAAATGATCTCTGCTTTAAGTCACTGACCCAGAAGGGCCTGGCCGACTCATGGAAAACACGCATTCGCTTCAGAAATCAACATCACAATGGGGACCTGGGCAGAGGACACCGGCAGGCCTTACAGAAAGCTGTGCGGACTACAGTGGGAACGGAGGCCGTGTGAAGGCCCCAGGCATCACACGCCCTTCCCTGAGAACAAGCCTGCCTCAGCCAGCAGTCCTGGAGCTGTGGGCGGGCAAGTGAGACTGGCCAGCTGCAGGAATTAGAAGTCCACTTCTGCAACGGAGAAAGCGAAACTCCACCTGAGGCAGCACAGGTGGAGGTGGGCATAGGGTTGACGGCCACCCATGCTGCGGTCTGGGAGGCAGCCCCTCGGGATGTCCCCAAAGCCACAAGGAAGTGTGGGCAGGGAGGCTGAGGAACTGGGATTTCTGCTTCTTCCAGCCCCTAGCTCAGCTCTCCACCCCTCCGCCCCGCCCGGCCACGCCCTTCTGCCCGCACTCACACGGCCCCGCCGTTGCTCAGGGAGGCAGAACTCTTCTGCCGCAGGAAAGCCCGGGCTCCACGCAGCGCCGGCTGAGTCTGCTCCAGCGTGGCCTTCAGCGGGTGGAACAGGGACACGGGGCCCAGCTGCAAGAGGGCAGAGGGGGAGCTCTGAGGGCCACAGCAGCCTGCTCTGACCACAGGGCACCCAGGCCCCACCCTGGAGCCCTGACGCCCGTTCCCCGCTTGACCTCACTGACTTCGGGATGGCCACGTGACCTCACAGCCTCAGTTTCCCAGCCGCACAATTAGCAGATGGCAAAGATCCGAACTTGTCACCAACGTGCAGCCACTGCAGTACCAAGCTGGGTGGAATTTCCGGATTGAGGGAGACTGCCGAGATTGATTAGTGATGTCTGCCCAGCCGGAGCAGCGGGGCGTGGTGTGGCACCAGCGCACACAGCCCCACTGTGGCGGCTGCTGAAGGTGACATCAGGAAGATGGCCCCAAGCCATCCCAGTTGGAGCTGGGGTGAATACACGGCTGCCCTGGCCCACCAGTGCGAGTCTATGGTCCCTGCCATCTCCAGAGAGGACGCTCAAATACCCTCAGACCTGTCACCACTGAGGAAAGTGACAGTGCCCAGGGGTGATGATGCCTGCAGGTGACACCACCCAGAGGTGGCAGAGCCCAGAGGTGACAGTGCCTGGAGGTGACACTGCCCAGGAGTGACAGTGCCCAGGGGTAACAGTGCCCAGGGGTGACACTGCCCAGAGGTGACACTGCCCAGGGGTGACACTGCCCAGGGGAGACAGAGCCCAAGGGTGACAGAGCCCAGAGGTGACACTGCCCAGGGGTGATAGAGGCCAGGAGTGACAATGCCCAGGGGTAACAGCGCCCAGAGGTGACAGTGCCCAGGGGTGACAGTGCCCAGAGGTGACAGTGCCCAGGGGTGACACTGCCCAGGGGAGACAGAGCCCAGGGGTGACAGAGGCCAGAGATGACATTGCCCAGGAGTGACACTGCCCAGGGGAGACAGAACCCAGGGGTGACAGAGCCCAGAGGTGACACTGCCCAGGGGTGATAGAGGCCAGGAGTGACAGTGCCCAGGGGTGACAGTGCCCAGAGGTGACAGTGCCCAGGGGAGACAGAGCCCAGGAGTGACACTGCCCAGGGGAGACAGAGCCCAGGGGTGACAGAGCCCAGAGGTGACATTGCCCAGGAGTGACACTGCCCAGGGAAGACAGAGCCCAAGGGTGACAGAGCCCAGAGGTGACACTGCCCAGGGGAGACAAAGCCCAGGAGTGACAGTGCCCAGAGGTGACAGTGCCCAGGGGTGACACTGCCCAGAGGTGACACTGCCCAGGGGTGACACTGCCCAGGGGAGACAGAGCCCAGGGGTGACAGAGGCCAGAGATGACATTGCCCAGGAGTGACATTGACCAGGGGAGACAGAACCCAGGGGTGACAGAGCCCAGAGGTGACAGTGCCCAGGGATGACAGTGCCCAGAGGTGACAGAGCCCAGGGGTGACACTGCCCAGGGGAGACAGAGCCCAGGAGTGATAGTACCCAGGGGTAACAGTGCCCAGAGGTGGCAGCGCCTAGGGGTGACAGTGCCCAGAGGTGACAGTGCCCAGGGGTGACAGTGCCCAGAGGTGACAGTGCCCAGGAGTGACACTGCTCAGGGGTGACACTGCCCAGGGGAGACAGAGCCCAGGGGTGACAGAGCCCAGAGGTGACATTGCCCAGGAATGACACTGCCCAGGGAAGACAGAGCCCAAGGGTGACAGAGCCCAGAGGTGACACTGCCCAGGGGAGACAGAGCCCAGGAGTGACAGTGCCCAGAGGTGACAGTGCCCAGGGGTGACACTGCCCAGAGGTGACAGTGCCCAGGGGTGACACTGCCCAGGGGAGACAGAGCCCAGGGGTGACAGAGGCCAGAGATGACATTGCCCAGGAGTGACATTGCCCAGGGGAGACAGAACCCAGGGGTGACAGAGCCCAGAGGTGACAGTGCCCAGGGATGACAGTGCCCAGAGGTGACAGAGCCCAGGGCTGACACTGCCCAGGGGAGACAGAGCCCAGGAGTGATAGTACCCAGGGGTAACAGTGCCCAGAGGTGGCAGCGCCTAGGGGTGACAGTGCCCAGAGGTGACACTGCCCAGGGGTGACACTGCCCAGGGGTGACATTGCCCAAGGGAGACAGAGCCCAGGGGTGACAGAGCCCAGAGGTGACAGTGCCAAGGGATGACAGTGCCCAGAGGTGACAGAGCCCAGGGGTGACACTGCCCAGGGGAGACAGAGCCCAGGGGTGACAGAGGCCAGAGATGACATTGCCCAGGAGTGACACTGCCCAGGGGAGACAGAACCCAGGGGTGATAGATCCCAGAGGTGACAGTGCCCAGGGATGACAGTGCCCAGAGGTGACAGAGCCCAGGGGTGACACTGCCCAGGGGTGACATTGCCCAGGGGAGACAGAGCCCAGGGGTGACAGAGCCCAGAGGTGACACTGCCCAGGAGTGACACTGCCCAGGGGAGACAGAGCTCAGGGGTGACAGAGCCCAGAGGTGACACTGCCCAGGGGTGATAGAGCCCAGGGGTGACAGTGCCCAGGGGTAACAGTGCCCAGAGATGACACTGTCTAGGGGTGACAGTGCCCTGGGGTGAAGGTACCCAGTGGTGATAGAGCCTAGGATTGACAGTGCCCAGAGGTGACACTGCCCAGCAGTTACAGTGCCCAGCAGTGACACTTCCCAGGGCCTCTGTCCTCAGCTGTCTCATCTTCTGCCCACTGCCTCTGCCCAACAGCACCTGGCAACCCCAGAGGGCTGTGGGGTCTCTGACTCTGGGGCCACAGAGGTGGCTGCTTCCCTCCCCACTGCACCTTCTCCAGGAACGGTGGGGTCTCCCACCATCCTCAAGCCATGGAGGGTGCCAGGGTCTAGGAGGCATCCATGGCTTCTGGGGAGTCCTGCAGCCTGGTACCTGGGACAGGCCTCCGGGGGCTTGCTGAGTCTGGTCTCTGCTGGTTTTGTTCTGTTTGTAGAAGTCGAAGATCATCAGAGCTGCATAGACTTTGCCCACCGTCATCTCGTCAGCTGAGGAGAAGACCCAGGGGGAGACATTGGGACCAGGAAGCCGAGGACTGGGGCGGAGCGCAGGGAGGACACAGCCTCCCCTCCCCCAAGGCTTCCCTAGACCTGAGCCAGCCTCAGGTGAGCTCATCTGAGTTTCCCTGAAGCAGTCCTCAGTCCCCTCCCAAGATTCTGCGCCCTGACTGTAGGAGCCCCTGCTGCCTTTTCCCTGGGCTTATGGGAGAACTCCCACCAGCAGCGTCAGGGACTTTGCTTAGGGATGGAAAGAGCCCAGGACTGTGTGGCACAGCTCCCTGCATGTGGGCCCCCGGCGCAGCCAGGGAGCAGAGCCCACACCCTCCCCTCCACCCCCTGCAGCCTCCGGGAGGGCAGGGAACATGGGGCAGAGGTACCTCCTGCCCTCCCACTTACGCTTATGGGGTGGTACCAGTAAGTCCAGGGTCTTCTGGGGCAGATTGGCCCACACACAGGAAATCTCCTTCCTCAGCTCTGCGTCGCACTGGTGCTGCTTGGTCCCAGCTGGGCCAGGATGATGGCAGGAGAGGGAGGGGAAGAATGTTAGAAGCCATTCTGCCCTTGGGCATAGCTGGGGCAGGTGGGGAGGGTTGGAGTGGACATGGAGGCTGCAAAGTCCTCTCCCTGCCTGGAGCCTGCCTGGAAAAGCAGATATTCCAAGTTTCCGACTGGCATGTGTAGCTGCGCATGTGTGTGTGTGTACATGAGCATACTGCCTGCACATGTGCACTGTGTACATGAGCATGCTGCATGTGTGCACTGTGTACATGAGCATGTATGCCCACACATGTGTACTGTGTGCCTGCACGTGTGCAGTGTAGGCACACACACGTGCACGGTGTACATATGTGCATATGCATGCCCACTGAGTGTCCACTGTGCACACATGTGGTTGTGCATGTGGGTGCCTGTGTACATGTACACGTACGTGTGCACAGATGTGTGCATGGGGGTGGCAGTGGGGACCAGACTGTGTGTGGCAGTCTTCCAGTCGCTCATCGATCCACTCGGGTATTGAGCACTCTCCTCATGCCAGCTACTGTTTCAAAGAATGGGGCAGAAACAGTCCAGCCCTCTGCAGTACTTGCAGACTGCACGCTGAGTAGTGGAAGCACCAAGGAGAGGAAACAAAAAGTGGGGAGGGGATGAGAGTTATCAGGAGGGCTGCGGCTCTGGACAGGGGACCAGGCAGGGTCTCATGAGGAAGGGCGCAGCGGGGAGACCCTGGAGACAGAGACAGCAGTGTGTGCAGTCCCGAGGGCTCTCAGCAAGAAGCTACTGGAATGAAATAATCTAACTTTAAAGAATTATTTATTCATTTACTCATTTGAGAGGCAGAGGGACAGAGACCCCGTCTGCTGGTTCATTCCCCAATTGTCCGCAAGAGCTGGGCTGCAGCCAGGAGCTGAGACCTCCACCCAGGTCTCCCGTGGGAGTGGCAGGGACTCAAATACTTGAGCCATCGTTTGCTGCCTCCCAGGGTGCGCATCAGGCAGGTGGAATGGGGAGTGGGGCCAGGACTCAAACCCTGGCACTCGGATGTGGGCTGTGGGCGTCTCCACCAGTGTCTTAACTGCTGCCGAAGACTTGCCCCGGGACTTACTTTCTTTAGCATCAGGTTTATTAAGGCATAAAATTTACCCTTTGATGCTCTCCAGTGAGTTTTGGTGAATGGGTACTACTGCAGACCCATAAGCCCTGGTCCCTCCATGCCCCTTTGTGGGTCAACCCCTCACCTGACTACCAGGCCCTGCAGTGCCAGGGTGGCCTGCAGATGGCACCACACCCTCGCTGGCTTTCCTGAGCTCCATCGCTGCCTGCTGTGCGGGCTACATCCACACTGTTGCACTCATCACCTTTTCTTTCTCATGGCTGATTTCTATTTTTTATCATAAAGATTTATTTTTTGAAAGGCAGAGTTACACAGAGATGGAGAGACAGACACACACAGAGAGAGAATCTTCCATCTACTAGTTTACTCTTCAAATGGTCACAATGGACAGGGCTGGGCCAGGCCAAAGCCAGGAGCCAGGAGCCTCCTCCAGGTCTCCCACTTGGGAGCAAGGGCCCAAGCACTTGGGCCATCCTCCGCTGCTCTCCCAGGCCATTAGCAGGAAGCTGGATGGGAAGTGGAGCAGCCTATACGGATGCCGGCACTGCAGGCAGCAGCTTAACCTGCTGCACCAGCACACCGGCCCCGGTGATTTCTATCTCCTTGTGTGGACATACTGCAGATGGTTTATCACCAGGTGAAGGAAGCATAATGTTCAGTCTGGGGCAATTACAAATACAGCTGCAAACATCTGCACCAAGTGTTTGTGTGTGGCCAGGCCATACGTCAGCAACTGCACAAGCTGCTGTTTCACCCACGGGCTGTACTGTTTGCACTCCCCCCAGGAACCCCTAAGAATGCTGGCTGCCCTGCCTTCTCTGCATTTAAAGAGCTACTCTAGCTGTCACAATGCTGTGCAGCATCATCTCACTGTGGCCTAATTTGACAGGCAGAGACAGAGACAGAGAGATCCACTCACTAGTTCACTCCACAGATGCCACCAACAGCTGGGCTTGGGCTGCTCTGGGGATGGGAGCCTGATCCAGTCTCCTGCGTGAGAGGCCCAGGCCTAGGCAGTTGCTGTCTCTGAGGGTGCCCATCAGCAAGAAGCTAGGACTGAGGCCAGAGTCAGGGCCACCTGTGTCTCAACCTCAGCCTAAACACCTGCCCCTTGCTGTGATTTTAATTTGGATTTCTCTTATGATTTTTTTAAAAATAAATTTATTTGAAAGAGTGACAGAGATAAAAAAATAAAGAGATCTTCTGTCCAATGGGCACAACCATCATGCCAGGCTGAAGCCAGGAACCAGGAGCTCCACCCACCCAAGCACTTGGCCATCCTCCACTGCCTTCCCAGGTGCATCAGCAGGCAGCTGGATAGGAAGTGGAGCAGCTGGGACTCGAAGTAGTGCCCATATAGGAACCTGACGCTGCAGGCAGAGGCTTAGCCCAATGCACCACAGCACCGGCCCCATCACTTAAGTCTCTTGCCTCAGTCTGATGTTGAACAAGATGCTGACAGTGAACGTCTGGGTCCAGGGAGGAAAGGGTTAATTCCATCCTAACTGGCACGAGCGTGGGTACCTGCTGGAGGCTCTACAATAATACAATATAAGCGAGGAAGCTTGCTTTAATCCTACTTTAAATTCATTTTTTTCTTTTGCCAGGCAGAGTTATACAGTGAGAGAGAGAGTTATAGACAGTGAGAGAGAGACAGAGAAAGATCTTTCTTCCATTGGTTCACTCCCCTAATGGCTGCTACAGCTGGCGCTGTGCCGATCCGAAGCCAGGAGCCGGGAGCAGTCTCCCATGCGGGTGCACGGACCCAAGCTTGGGCCATCCTCCACTGTCCTACTGGCCACAGAAAAGAGCTGGACTGGAAGAGGAGCAACCGGAACTAGTACCCGGTGCCCCAACTGGGACTAGAACCCAGGGTGCCGGCACCACAGGTGGAGGATTAGCCAAGTGAGCTACGGCGCCGGCCTAAACTGAAATTTAAAAATCATTAATGGACATTGAATTCTGTCAAATTCTTTTTCTGTGTCTACTGAAGTCATCACTCTGTTCTGATTTGGTAAACCCAGGCTTGCGTTCCTGGGATGCACCCATTTGGGTTACCTGTGTCATCCTTTTAAATACTGCCAAGTTCATCTTTACATGCATTTTCACGGAGGTTCACCTGGTGTTCTCCTGTCATACTTACATGTGTGTTGTTACCAGAACAAAGCCTCGCCCGTGAGCCGGACCTGTTCTGGCAGAGTGCACAGGACTGCGTCACTTCTTCATCAATGTGTGACAGACTTCACCAATGAAGCCATCAGAGCTGGAAATCACCTGTGCTGTGGGTTTTCACTGAATTTAATTCACCTCACAAACACCATATCACTTAGGCCATCCACTCCCAAGTGAGCTTGGTTTGTGGGTTGAACGTGTGAAGTTGTTCTTAACACCCTCTGTGATGCTGTTCTTGTCAGCAGGGTCTTTGTCATCCTCACTGGTGTGACCTTTGACCTGAGCATGCTAGCTGCTGATAGGCGGGGCCAGGAGCTGGCAGGGGGCAGGGACTCAAGTGACCACACTCTGGATGTATTCTGAAGGCAGACTAGAGAGGTTGCAGTGAGAGATCAGATGCCGATGCAACACGGGGTGAGAAAAATGAGGGGACAGAGGTGGCCTCAGAGGGAGTCTTGAGGAGCTGGAGCACCAGAGCCTCCACTGGTGCTGGCGGCAGGGCTGTGGGGCACAGCTGTCCCCTGCCCGGCAGCAGACCTGGGTCTGGACCGACACAGAATGGATCCACGATACTGAGGGCCAGGGAACGGGTCAGGTGACCATGGGGCGAGTGTGGACCGCAAAGAGAAGACCCCGATGCCCCACAAGCAGGTTCAGGGCTTGGGAGATGAGAGGACGAGAGACACAGATGTGCAAGGGTCTCAGAAAGAGAGTGGGGACTGAAAAATGGCTGCAGCATGGCCCCGGGGGACTGAGCAGTGGCATGGGCTCCCAGGGTGCAGGCTGTGGCATGGCCCCGGGGGACTGAGCAGTGGCATGGGCTCCCAGGGTGCAGGCTGCAGCATGGCCCCGGGGGACTGAGCAGTGGCATGGGCTCCCAGGGTGCAGGCTGTGGCCTATTAACAACACAAGCTTCAGTGACGCTCTGGGGACTGGGAGGCAGAAATCAAACGGCAGAGACCAGGTTCTTAAGGAGCTACTCGCTTATGAAGGAATAAAACTGTGAGATGGACAGAGAGGGAGAGAACTTCTTTAAAATGGGTGACACGTCTTGATAATAGCGATATAAATAAGCCAGTACAAGGGGCTGGTGCTGTGGCGTAGCAGGTTAAACCACAGCATGCAATGCCGGCACCCCCTTATGGCCTCCAGTTCCAGTCCTGGCTGCTCCACTTCCAATCCGGCTCTCTGCTATGGCCTGGGAAAGCAGTGGAGGATGGCCCAAGTCCTTGGGTCCCTGCACCCACGTGGGAGACCAGGAAGAAGCTCCTGGCTTCAGCCAGGCACAGCCCTGGTTGTTGCGGTCATATGAAGGGTGGGGCAGTGGATCGAAGATCTCTCTCTCTCTCTCTAACTCTGCCTTTCAAATACATAAATAAATCTTATAAAATATAAGCCAGTAGAGAGAAAAACCAGCACAGCAAGAGACCATGTGAGTGATGAGCAGGGAGCTGACTCTGTGCCATGGTAGGAGCAGGGCAGAGTTCCCAGGGCCAGGGGCAAGGCCTCAGTGGAGGAGCAGGGCAGGGTCTTCCTCCCCTTGTGTGGCATCAACTGGACTGGACCTGAAGGCATAGGGCTCACTGGGGCTGGAAGCTGAGGCACCAGAATGGCTCTGGCTGCAGTGAGGCTGGGCCAGGCTGGGCCAGAGCCCCCACTATTGGCTCTGAAGAACCCTATGCCTCAGTTCCCCTGCCTGAAAGTGAGTTGTGGCTGTGCCAGTGTGCAGAGGCTTCCTGGGGGACCAAGGAGGGACTGGGCAGCTGTCCTCTTACCCTGCGCTCTGTACAGGAGGTGCTCTGGGCAGCTGTCAACTCCCTCCAAGGTAGCACCTGCCCTCCTCCCTCCTCCCCTCCCCCGGGGCTGGCTCCCTCTCCCCATCTGCACACAGCTGGGGTTGACTCCCTCCTCCCCCCAATCTGCACACATCTGGGGCTGACTCCCTCTCCCCCACCACCCACACACAGCTGGGGCTGTCTCCCTCTCCCTCTCCTCTCCATCTGCACACATCTGGGGCTGGCTCCCTCTCCCCCACCACCCACACACAGCTGGGGCTGGCTCCTTCTCCCCCCACCCCTACCCGTACACAGCTGGAGCTGGCTCCTTCTCCCTCTCCTCTCCATCTGCACACAGCTGGGGCTGGCTCCCTCTCCCTCTCCTCTCCATCTGCACACAGCTGGAGCTGGCTCCTTCTCCCTCTCCTCTCCATCTGCACACAGCTGGAGCTGGCTCCTTCTCCCTCTCCTCTCCATCTGCACACAGCTGGGGCTGGCTCCTTCTCCCCCCACCCCTACCCGTACACAGCTGGAGCTGGCTCCTTCTCCCTCTCCCCCACCACCCACACACAGCTGGGGCTGGCTCCTTCTCCCCCCACCCCTACCCGTACACAGCTGGAGCTGGCTCCTTCTCCCTCTCCCCCACCACCCACACACAGCTGGGGCTGGCTCCTTCTCCCCCCACCCCTACCCGTACACAGCTGGGGCTGGCCCCTTCTCCCCCCACCCCTACCCGTACACAGCTGGGGGTGGCTCCCTCTCCCCCAACCTGGGGCTGGCTCCTAAGGGCCCGGTGCCCCCACCCCCAGGCTGCCTTGCTCACCTGGTGCCAGCTTGATGTCCAGCGCTGTCCGAATGAGAGCCATCAGCGTGGATGTGAAGTGCACCGTCATGTCCTCACTGGAGATGGGCATGTTCATGCGGACCAGGCGCTGGGAACAGGCAAGGACAGGTCAGGGCTAGGCCTGTGGGGCTGCTCCCCACCCCAGGGCTGCACAGTGCACGGGGTCCCTGGAGGTGGGGCTAGGCCTCCTGGGGTGGTCCCTGCAGGATCCTGGCCTGAGCAGGTAGGGGATGGGAGCTTTGCCAGCATTCACACTTGTCCCAACCCCACCCTCACCTGAGCTGAGAAAAGCAGAGATCCTGGTGAGGACCATGGTTAGGGGTCAGGCCAGTAGCCTTGATTTCTCAGAAGGGACAGGATATTCTCAGCCATAGAACCTCCTGCCCACTGCCCGTGGCTGAAAGATGGGTGTGCGACCCTGTCTCAGGCTCCCTGGGACAGTGTATAGGGTGGGGGAAACCCTGGTCTCTAAGGCCCTCCCCACCCCAGTCTCTTCCTCTCCCAGCATGGATCATCTGGATGAGAGGCAGGAGCTGCTCTGGGTCCCAGTCCCCTCAAGGGCAACACTTGGCTTTAGCTCAGGCCCAGCATGACTCCTGCCTCTCACCACCCAGCCAAGGGGCCAGAAAGAGATGGTTGAAGCCAGCTGAAGGCAGGGACCATCTCAGTTACAGGGCCAGCCCTGTGGCACTGTGGGGAAAGCCACCGTCCGCAGTGCTAGAACCCTTTGTGGGCACCGGTTCCAGTCCAAGCTGCTCAACTTTGGACCCAGCTCTCTGCTATGCACCTGGGAAAGCAGCAGCACAAGTCCCAAGTGTTTGGGCCCTGCACCACGTGGCAGACCAGGAAGAAGCTCCTGGCTTCAGCTACCCTGCCCTGGTCTTTGTGGCCATCTGGAGAGTGAACCAATGGATGGAAGATCTCTCTCCCTCCCTCCTTCCTTGTCTCTCCCTATCTCTCTGTAACTTTGCCTTTCAAATAAATAAATGAATAAATAAGCAAATAAGAATCTGTAAAAAATACACAAATGAAAACCACCAGTGAGAAGAATCTCAGAGACCAGCTCCTTCCAGTCTGGGGCTCAGCCATTACCGAGTGCAGGTCAGCGCTCTGTGCAGGAGCCTGGGAAGTGCCGTGCACCCTGCTCCTGGATCCCCAGGTCTCGTCTGCACCATGGACCCCTAGACACGGCCCCAAGCTGCCTGGCACCTACTGTTCTGAAAACTCAGGAGGGCTTGAGGAAGAAACGGTACTCAGGTGCATCCGAGATGTTGGTGCCACCAGAAGGGAGCTGGAACCGGGAGCTGCACCCTGGGCTTTGCCACCCTCCCCCAAGCCATGGCCTTTCACAGCCCTGTCTCTGGCACACTGGCTCTAAATCCAGGGTCCTTAGTCTGATGGCAGGGGCTAGGGGGCACCAGGGATGGAGACAAGAGCCAGATTCTCTCCCCTGAATGCTGGCAAAGCCCCACCTGGCACATCCAGTCCTTGTGCACCCTGTGTGTTGCACACCAGGAGAAAGCTGCTTCTCAGAGTGCAGTGGCCCTGCAGACAGCACCGACAGCCGGGGGGGGGGGGGGGCCGGGGAGGGGACTGAGCGCAAGCAGGTCATTCCTATGACAGGAGAGCTCCATCCAGGGCACCGGCAGGGCTGCCCTCCCCTGAAACAGCCAGAATCTGGTGCTCTTGGCCACAGTGCTCTGGGCAGCTGCTGGATTGGTCCACGGCCATCTACTATTCTGGAGAGTCAGCCAGTGTGGCCAGGAAGGTGCTCCAAGGGCCACCCCATCATGGCTCTGACTGCCCAGGAGGGCTCCAGGTGCAGGTGTGGACAGAGCTCTCTTTCGTAGGAACATGCATGAGTTAGGGGAAGGGCAGGGGACGAGAGGAGCCACTCAGGTCCTACAGGCTGTGCTGAGTCGGGTGACAGGGCTTGGGGACAGCATGAGCTGGAGACGCCCAGAGATGCTCTGGTGGGAAGCTCTCCGACAGGGGGAGGCACAGGCCCAGCTTGGCTGGCTGAAGAACAGGGCCCACAGGACAGCTCTGAGGGGCATAGACAGGTAGGAGGGGCTTGGGGCTGGGCCCTGTGATGTGCCTGCCCCACCCAGGAGGGGCTGGGGATGTTCCTCAGTCCACTTCCTTGCAACTCAGAGTCAGTGACTCCTGGGCTCCCAGTGACCTCTGACACCCTAGGGGTGGCAGCAGGTGCCTCTCCCTTTCACCCCCTCAATGCCACCGCAGGGCAGGCCGGAGGAACTTCTGCACCTGCTGAGCCTGGGGGAAGGGGAGTGACAGAGGCACCACAGGCCCTGCAGGCTCCACCAACCCAGGAGCCCCGGCTCCCGGCCCTTGGCTCCGGCTGACTCCTCATTCCTGCAAAGGGAAGGAACAAAGGCCAGCTCCAGGCTCCTGAGCCGGGGCAGGTGTGGTGGTGGTTGAGTCCCTGAGTGTGGGAGGGAGGCAGAGACAGGGCAGGGAGGAGCAGAGGGAACCAGCGAGGCAGCCGGGTGCAGACAGTGGCACAGGGGCCAGACAGTAGAGCCAGCCCTAGGGGAGACAGGCGAGCCGGCCCCCTTGGGTGGGGGCGCGGGGCGGGGTCTACCTTGTACGCGACTCGAGCAGGGCACTTCTTCCCCAGCCCCAGGGGTGGGGACATGTGCTTCAGCATCTCAAACATGTCACTGTAACTGATGCGCCCACTGGAGACCCGTCCCCGAGGCCAGCAGGGAGTTCCACAGGAGGAGGGCAGCGGGGAGCAGGGGAGGAAGCAGACAAGAAGACAGGTCCAGTTAATCCAAGCGCTGGGCCCGGCGCCCAGGTCCACAGGTAGGGTAGGGGGGTCTCTGCTGGGCTCGGTCCCCTCCTGGCCCCCACTCAGCCTCCCGCGGGGCAGCGGGCAGGGGTGGCGTCTGAGCTAATGAACATGGAGGGGTGAGGAAGGGCTGCATCGGGGCGGCTTTGGGTTGTTCATCTCTGAGTTCACTCTTTCAGAAGCCACAGATGATGCCAAATCAGAGAAGAGCTGTGCACTGTTCCGCCAGAGCCGGCAGACAGGGCACGAAGCAGGCCAGGCTGTGGCCATGAGCCACAGGGAAACACCAGCTTTCTTTGGGGCCAGATTTGCTTCCAAGTGAGGGCAGAAGCTAAAAAGGTGGAGAAAAATCTAAATGAAGCCAGAAAACTACAGGGAGCCTGAAGCTCTACAGCCAACCTTGACCACAGGGCAAGTGCTACTCCAAGCCCAGAGACGCCCGAGGCTGGCCCAGGGCAGGGCTGCTGCAGGGAGGGAGGAGCTGGGGCGGGGCGTGGGCCGGGCCTCCAGTGTGGGTCCTAGAACCCAAAAGCCTCCAGGCTCGGGAAGGTGCCTGGGGGCCCAGGACCTTGTGTTCCAGCAGCAGAGAGGCCACGAGGCCTGGGGCCTGCTGCTACCCTGGGCGGCTACCTGTGACAGACAGGTTCACATGGCCCAGGAGACAGGGGGCAGCCTCTTCCCGGCACGTGGGTCTGCCCCAGGACCTCACTCTCCTCCCATGACTCCAGACCGGGGGCTCCTCGGCTGAGCTGGGCAGATCGGAGTCTGTGGCCCACTCTGCCACTGCCCTCTCCTCTTCCAGGCCTGGGAAACCAAGCCAGAGGGTGAGCTGCTCCTGGTTTACCAGTGCCCAGGCCCCTCCTCTGTGGCCCTCGGCCTCTGGCCTGTCAGACCATCAGCCCACCTGCGAGAGCTCAGAGGAAAACTGGGTGAGGCAGCCGCTGCCTTGGCACAGGCAGGATCTGGCCCCCAGCCCCCACCCCGCCGGCCGGTCCTGGCCAACGTGGCCCAGCCAGAATGCCTTCTCTGTGCGCTGTCTCACGAGGCTGCCTGTCCCCAGCCAGCTGGAGGAGTCAGGGGGGTCAGACAGGGAACCAAAGCGTCCAGGAGGCTGGGGTGCGGGCGGGGCAGGGGCGGGGGCAGGGCAGGAGAGGTGAGGTGTCGACATTCCCAGACCAGGCAGGGGTGTGTGCTGTGTCTGCGCTGGGGACAGGGAGCATGTCGGATGGAGGCTCTGGAGTTGCAAACCTTGTAGGCCAACCTACGAGGGCAGTTCTTCCCTAAGCCAACGGGTGGCGCAATACAACGCAACAAACTGTACATATCCTTATAATGAATCCGGCAACTGGAAAGGAAACGTCACAGGTTATGGCAACAAAGGCATGGTGGGACCCATCCCGCCCGCCTGCCCCAGAGCTATAGTGTTGAAGCTGAGGGGTATGGCCAGACAGGAACTCCCTAGTTGGGGGCACTGGGGTTTAGACCACCCCAGGAGGCGTGGCCATCCCAGGATAATTCCTGGAGCCTAATGTGAGCAGGAGGCACTAGACGCAGAACACCTGTGGGCTCCACAGAGGCCGCACCTGCTGCCCGATGCTGAGCCCCCACCCTGCACACAACCGCACTTTGCTTGCTACTAGCTCTTCCTGCAGACCCTGAGACGGGTGTGCCCCGGGCCGCTCTGGCTGACACAGGTCTTCTTCCTAACACAGCAGCCTCAGAGGCATGCCCTGTATGCTTCCTGAGCACACCGTGTCCTCCCAGGAGCCTGCAGGTCCAGCTGAGGAGCTGCTGCTCCAGGGCTGGCGCCCCCAGGTCAGCACAGACACCTTTCTCTCCTCCACTGCGGCACCGCACCCGCACCCCAACACCACAGTGCAGCCGGCTACAGGTCATGCTGAATCTGCTTCCAGGTAGAGGGAAGGAAAAGGAAGCCCCTTCAGCTTCCCCCAACGAGCTGGCCAACCACAAGGGGCTGGGTGCACGTGGGACCTCTCAGCCCCCACAACTGCCCCATCCATCAAACTGCCAGATGCCATCAGAGGGGGTGTGGGCCTAACACTGTCACTCTCTGATTCAAACACTATCCTTGCCATCCTCAAAGCCAAGTCCAAGACGCTTGTTTAACTGGATGTCCAAGGCCCTCCTCAGCCTGCTCCAGCCTTCATGCCAGTCCTCTGCAGGGTGCTGCCCTCCCCAGCCTGATGCAGCCTCCTGGGCTGCCCCCGACTCCAGTGCCCCCGTCAGCTGTAGGGCCATGGCCTCTGGCTCACCAAACAGGTGTGGCCCCTCCTCCCTCAGAAACACCCTGGCATGGCTGAGTGCCTGAGAGTGGGCAGCTGCTCTGCCGAAGGCCCTGTCCCCAGCACATGGCAGACACTCAGGGAGTGCTGAGCGGACAGATGGACGAATACAAAACCAGCACACAGATTGCTCCAACAAGTGTGGCTGACTTTCTGCTCTCGACTCTCCACACTTCACCACCAGGTACACCAGAAACCCCGGCCTCAACAGGGCATGCACATGTACTCACACACAAAAGCACACAAGAGACGCACGTGCACACAGACATGCAATGCAAACACACAGCACACACATGCACACATGAAGTTACATGAACCACACATGTACACACAAACGTGCAGGTGCACAAGACACATGCACACGCCTGTGTGCACACATAGCACATGTACACATAAAACACTACACGGGTGCACACATCTGTGCTTGTGCACACACACGCCCCACTCAGGAAATTTCACAGAGCTTTGTTCTTTCAAGGTTTCTCCCCAAGAACGAGGAGCTCTCTGAGTGTCCACCCGGGAAATGAACACATCCATGTCCCTGCATCCGTCAGGAGGCACTCAGAGGCCCAGGCTGCCCCAGCTGTGCCCAGGACATGGGGTCCAGATGCATGCCTCTGCAGCTCTGGCCTCCTCCAGCCCGTGCTGCTCACGGGAGCAGAGCTGTGCTCGCTGCTTACAGGCCATGTCGGTACCACTGCTGGACCTGTGGGTCTGGTGCATTATCTTGTATGTGCCACATCTGGGTGAGGCCTGTATCCTGCATTTACTCAACATGCACTTTCTGTATCCACCCCTGACTTTCACGCTTTTGTTAACTCAGGTTTGGGAAGCAGTCTGCACCCCAGTGCAGGTTGGCCCAGTCCATCTCCTGCATGCTCCGCTCTGCTCTGAGCTGTGGCCGACCTTGGAGGACCCGGACACATGTTCACGAGATATGGAGGAGTGGTCTCACTTCACACACCTGCCTTGGCCCTCTGGTTTTGTACCACAGCCTCCTAGAAATAGAGGCAAACCCTTGCATCACAGTCTGGACGACCCTACAGGGTCCAAGCCTCGGGTTTGGTTGCCTCCACTCCACTCTGACTGGCCCTCTCCGAACACAGACCTGGTGTGGCTGGCTGTCCCCAAGCTGAACATTGCTGTACAAGTCCTGGACACTGCAGGGCACACAGGTTCATGCATGAGAGGTGACAGGCACACATGAAGCATGACAGACACGTACATGAGATGCAACGTGTTCATACATGAGACATGACATACACACATGAGACATGACACACACAAGACATGATGGACACACACATGAGACATGACAGGTTCATACATGAGACATGACAAGACTTCCCAAAGCCACGGAAACAGCCACATACACCACAAAGCATGAACAAATGTGCACTTGCTCATGCAAGTGTGCATCATGTGAAAATCATAAAGTCATAATTTGCTCACTAAAGTGGAAAACACACACAGAGACTCTAGACACTGTGGGCCTGGTGCCCTGGGCAGGAGTGACCTGTGCTGCAGGGGCTCCGGGGCTTGCCTGGCCTGGACAAGGACTCACTGTGATGGGGACAGGGAGGAAGCCCAGCTGAGTCTCCAAGCCTTTGGGCCTATGTACTGCTCTCCGAGCAGAGCTTCAACTGCAGGGAAAACGAGGACCTGAGGAGCTGTATGGGTGGTGGGGACTTCCCCGGGAGGAGTCTGGTCATCTCCAGGACACCCGCAGCAAGAGGCTGAAGGCAGAGCTCTACGCCAGCATGTTCCCTGAGCACCTGCTGTGGGTGCTGAACAGGCCCGTGTCCTACCCAGCAGCAGCCTGGTCTCTGCACACCCTGCGTTCTTCCTTCAAAGAGCAGCCCTCAGTGACTGAGGCTCGAACAAGAAAGTAAACAGGTGACTGATTTGGTGAACACGAACCAACGAGCAAGTGCGTGCGTGAATGAGCGAATGACCAGATGAGGGATGCACAGGGACACAGCGGGGACCCTGCTCTGCTTGCCTCCCTCCTGAGGACAGCAGCCATGGGCTTCAGGACCCTCCTATGGGACGTGGTCTCAAGCAGCTTCACCTTCTGACCCCCACACTCTCCCTCACAAGACCCTTGCTCTGTTTAGGTGTGAACCACTTCTACTGCAGCACAGCAAACCTCCTTGCTGTGTCAAGGGCGTGGACCTGCGTCTGGCCCTGTGGCTGAGACGCCTGTGCCCCACATCACAGGGCCTGGGTTTCAGGCCAGCTCCACTCCTGACTTCCGCTCCCTGCTAATGTGTACCCGGGACCAGCAGAGGTGGGTCAGGTCCTGGGTTTATGCCACCCACATGGGAGACCTGGGTGGAGTGCCCAGCTTCAGGCTTCTTCCGCAGGTATTGGAGGAATGCACTAGCAAATGCAAATTCTGTCTGCAACTCACTGTCTCTCTGCTTCTTAATAAATAAAACAAGACAAAACAACATAAGGAAAACCACGCTCATGGAACGTGTGCTGTGCGTGCACTGGGGTGGGCACCTGCCGGCTCCTTCCTCAAGGAAAAGAGCGAGACCCTCGGCCTTCAGCAATCCCACAGCCCATGTCTCCCTGCCCTCCCTGCCCTCTGACCTCACAGGGTGCTGGAACCCAGCTTCCTCCACAGCCCTCAAGGGAGCACAACCAGCTCCTGTCCAGTGGAGCCCCAGAAGCCCTCCATGGCCCCCAGGTACCGGGCGACGACTCCCCAGCCCAGAGAGGTGCACAAGGGCCCACGTGATGGCACCGTCCCACGTGGAGCAGGAGAAACACCTGGGCCCCAGACCAAGTCTCGTGGAAGAAGCCACTTGAAGAGATTCCAAAGCCAGCCCGGCCCTGTGCTGAGATCCGCAGGCAGGGACCACCCCTGAGGACCACCAGGGCTCACTCACCACGCGGCCGGGTCGTATTCAGCCCAGACCCGGATGAACTCATCCAGGTGGTGAGGCCCTAAGATGGAAGAGTCCCGTGTAAGGTACTCAAAATTGTCCATGATCACAGCCACAAAGAGGTTCAACATCTGCAGGACAGGAAGGAGAAAAGGTGATGTAGACAGCACCCAGCCTGCCCACCCCTCCTCCAGCCATGGTCTGTTGCGATGCCACCAGGGGCAGAGGTCACTCTGACCTGGCCAGGGAGCAGAGGTCACTCTGTCCTGACCTGGGGAACAGAAGTCACTCTGTCCTGACCTGAGGGGCAGAGGTCACTCTGACCTGGCTGGGGAGCAGAGGTCACTCTGGCCTGACCTGGGAGCAGAGGTCACTCTGACCTGGCCAGCAGCTATCCCACAGGCCCTGCACTGGGATTTCCAGGACTTTCCCCCACCTCAGGGTCTAGATTCCACAAACTGCACCCATATCTGTCCTCCAAAGGCTCTGCTCTCTCCTGCTGCTGCCCCATGTCACGTGGGCCCCTGCCCAGGGTCCACACTGCCACTCAGGTCCATCGTCCCTCAACACTGAGGGACAGCTCTGTGTCCCTCAGCTCTGTGACAGCACCAGCTTTGCAGTTAGAAGTTGGCGCTCCACAGGCCAACAGCTGGGTGTGTGCATACATGTACAAATACATACATATGTATATATACATGGCTGAAATTCACACAACACACAAGGGATGTTTTATAAAACGCACGGTGCAGCAGCAGGTGGGGCACTCACAGTGCCGTGCGAGCATCTCTCCGGTTTCACCACTGGCTCATCACCTGGCAGAACGTCCCCTACCTCCCCTGCACCCCGCCTGCAGCGTCTCCCGGCAGCACCACCCTCCTGCCTGCAGGTTTGTTCACTCCGGACCTGTCACTGAAATGAGGTCTTGTCTGCCTTCTCTCAGGCGGGCAGCACCCACAGATGCACACCTGGCTGTCATGGTCGATGCTCATGGACACTCCCATGCAGACGCATCCTCTCCCCGCTCTTGGGGACATGTGAGGGCACTGCTGGGTCATGTGGTCATTTTATGCTGAAGTTTTAGGGACCTGCCCGACTTTCTGCACTTTGCAATGCTGCCAGCAGTGCACCACAGTTTTTTTCCTCCACAGCCGTCCCAATGGCTGCTACGTCCCCTTTTAAATAAACACTGCTCCAGTTGTCACGGTGGACACGGAGCACTAGCTTAAGGTGGATTTGATTTGCGTTTCCTTAATGACCAAGGATGCTGAACACCTCTTCATGTGGCTGTTGGCCGTTTGTACATCTTCTTCTTCTTTTTTAATATTTATTTATTTGAAAGGCAGAGTTACAGAGAGGGAGGGAGAGAGAGGTCTTCCATTGCTGGTTAACTCCCCAGATGGCCACCACGGCCAGGGCTGGGCCAGGCTAAAGCCAGGAGCCAGGAGCTCCATCTGGGTCTCCCACATGCGTGCAGGAATCCAAGCACTTGGGCAGATGGAAGACCTATCTCTCTGTCTCCCTCTCTCTGTGTGTAACTCTACCTCTACCTCTCAACTAAATAAATAAATTAAAAAAATAAATAAATAAAAAAGAGAGTTCTTTACTTAATGCTGGATATCACCAGACATATGATCTGCAGATACTTACTCCTATTCTATATGGCCCCACTGGCTGGGACCTTACAGGGGCTGACAGTGGCAGGCATGTCTGGAGCAACAATCACCCGGTGACCCAGGAGGCAGAGACAGAGATGGGCACCTTCTGCTGTCCCCTCTGGGCTCCATCCTGGGGCGTCAAATCCTGTTCAACCATGATACTTTTTTTTTCTTGTCTGACTGCTCTGGCCAGGATTTTTTTCTTTCTTTCTTTTTAAGATTTACTTATTTATTTGAAAGTCAGAGTTACCCAGGGAGGGGAGAGGGAGGGAGGGAGGGAGGGAGGAGGGAGGCGGGGGAGAGAGAGAGAGAGATGTCTTCCATCCGATGGTTTACTACCCAATTGGCTGCAATGGTCGGAGCTGTGCCTATCCAAAGCCAGGAGCCTGGAGCTTCTTCCAGGTCTCCCATGTGGGTGCAGTGGCCCAAGGACTTGGGCCATCTTCTACTACTGCTATCCTAGGCCATAGCAGAGAGCTGGATCAGAAGTGGAGCAGCTGGGAATCAAACTGGTGCCCATATAGGATGCTGACGCTTCAGGGCAGGGCATTAACCCGCGTTAACCACAGCGCTGACCCAAGCCAGGATTTCCATCATGACGGGCAATGGCTGTGGGAGTTCCCCGTAACTGAGCTTCTTATAAAGCCCTTCCTCTTACTAAGGAAGCTCCCTTCCAAGTTCTCCATTTTCTTCATTTTCTTTTCTTCTTCTTCTTCTTCTTCTTCTTCTTCTTTTTTTTTTTTTTTTTGCTTCTGAATGTTCTTTATAATGAAAATGCATTAAGTTTTGTCAAATAGTTCTCCATCTACTGAGGTGATCATGCAGCTGGCTTCTCACTGCAGTGATATTGTTGGTGTTTTCCTTACATTCAACCACTGCCAGATTCCTGGAATAAACTCCATTTTGTCATGGGGTGCATTTCTTAGTGTGTGGTCAGAATTGCTTTACTAGTATTCTGTGCAGAATTTCTTCATCAACATTCTTAAGGGATATTCATTTTCTTCTTCAATTTTTAGAAAGCTTTAACAAATATAAATTTCATAGGTACAGTTTTTGGAATATAGCAGTTCTTCCCCCCATACCCACCCTCCCACCCCCTTGTCCCACCTCCTACTCCCTCTCCCATCCCATACTTCATTAAGATTCATTTTTAATTATTTTATATACAGAAGATCAACTCTATACTAAGTGAAGATTTCAACAGTTTGTACCACACAGACACACAAAGTATAAAGTACGGTTTGAAAACTAGTTTTACCATTAATTTGCATAGTACAACACATTAAGGACAGAGATCCTACATGGGGAGTAAGTGCACAGTGACTCCTATTGTTGAGTTAACAATTGACACTCTTTTTTTTTTTGGACAGGCAGAGTTAGACTGAGAGAGAGAGACAGAGAGAAAGGTCTTCCTTTTCCATTGGTTCACCCCCCCAAATGGTTGCTACAGCCGGCACGCTGCGCTGATCCAAAGCCAGGAGCCAGGTGCTTCCTCCTGGTGTCCCATGCAGGTGCAGGGCCCAAGCACTCCTCTACTGCCTTCCTGGGCCACAGCAGAAAGCTGGACTGGAAGAGGAACAACCAGGACAGAATCTGGAGCCCCAACCAGGACTAGAATTCAGGGTGATAGCGCCGCAGGTGGAGGATTAGCCAAGTGAGCCACAGCGCCGGCCTGACATTCTTTCTTATGACGTCAGTAATCACCAGAGGCTCTTGTCATGAGCTGCCAAGGCTATGGAAGCCTCTTGAGTTCACAAACTCCGACCTTATTTAGACAAGGCCATAACCGAAGTGGAAGTTCTCTCCTCCCTTCAGAGAAAGGTACTTCCTTCTTTGATGGCCCCTTCTTTCTGCTGAGATCTCACTCACAGAGATCTTTCATTTAGGTCACTTTTTTGCCATAGTGTCTTGGTTTCCCATGCATGAGAAACGCTCATGGGCTTTTTAGCTGGATCCAAATGCCTTAAGCCTGATTCTGAGGCCAGAGTGCTGTTTAGGGCATTTGCCATTCTATGAGTCTGCTGTGTGGCCTGCTTCCCATGTTGGATCCTTCTCTCCTTTTTAATTCTTTTTATTTTTTTAAAAAAATTTATTTATTTATTTGAAAGAGTTACACTGTTACACAGAGAGAGAAGGATGGAGGCAGAGAGAGAGAGAGAGAGAGAGAGAGGTCTTCCATCTGATGGTTCACTCCCCAGTTGGCCGCAATGGCTGGAGCCACGCTGATCCGAAGCCAGGAGCCAGGAGCCTTTTCCAGGTCTCCCACATGGGTGCAGGGGCCCAAGGACTTAGACCATCTTCCACTGCTTTCCTAGGCCATAGCAGGGAGCTGGATCAGAAGTGGAGCAGCCAGGTCTCGAACCAGCGCCCATATGGAATGCCGGTGCTGCATGCCAGGGCATTAACCCACTGCACCACAGCGCCGGCCCCAGAGAGCTTTTATTTAATAAATATAAATTTCATAGGTACAGCTTTTGGAATATAGCAACTCTTGCCCCCATACTCGCTTTCCCACTCCCCTCCCATCCTGCCTCCTACTCCCTCTCCCATCCCATTCTTCATTACATTCATTTTTAATTATCTTTATATACAGAAGATCAACTCTGTACTAAGTAAAGATTTCAACAGTTTACACCCACACAGACACACAAGGTATAAAGTAATGTTTGGAGATAAGTTTTACTGTTAATTCTCATAGTACAACCCATTAAGGACAGAGGTCCTACGTGGGGAGCAAGTGCACAGTGACTCCTGTTGTCAATTAACAACTGACACTCTTATTATGATGTCAGTAATCACCCGAGGCTCTTGTCATGAGCTGCCAAGGCTATGGAAGCCTTTTGAGTCTACAAAGTCCGTCATTATTTAGACAAGGTCATAGTCAAAGTAGAAGTTCTCTCCTCCCTTCAGAGAAAGGTACCTCCTTCTTTGATGGCCCGTTCTTTCCGCTGGGATCTCACTCACAGAGATCTTTCATGTAGGCCATTTTTTGCCACAGTGTCTTGGCTTTCCATGCCTGAAATGCTCTCATGGGCTTTATAGCCAGATCCAAATGCCTTAAGGGTTGATTCTGAGATCAGAGTGCTGCTTAGGGCATTTGTCATTCTATGAGTCTGCTGTGTGGCCTGCTTCCCATGTTGGATCATTCTCCCCTTTTAATTCTATCTGTTGTTATTAGCAGACACGTGGTCTTATTTATGTGATCCCTTTGACACTTATTCCTAGCTATATGATCAGTTACACACTTAAATGATTATTTTAACTAGTAAGATGGCATTAGTACTACACAGCTTAATGGGATTTGGAGTCCCATGGAAAGTTTTTAGCTTTACCCTTAGGGATAAGTCCATGGGAATGTGTGCCATACTGTAAATCTCCTTCCTCTCTTATTCCCCCTCTTGTTTTCTACAGGGATCAATTCTCAATTGGATTTAAACACCTAAGAATAATTCTGTGTTAAGTAAAGATTTCAAGCAATGGTACTAAGTAGAAAGAGAAAATAGTAAAAAGAAAAATTATACTAGACACTTTAAGTCTTCTGGATTTGAAGAGGATGAGGCTATGCTGCCCCAGAATTTGCTACCTCCACACAGGACTATTGTGGACTGAAAACAACTGAGAATCACCAGATACAGGAGGGGCTCTCTGTCCTCCCCATATCTTATAGTTTCCTCTTGTAGAGGTGACCCTACTCCTCCCCAGATGAAGGAGGAGAACAGATTTTATCATCAGAGATCCAGAGCTGGCACTGAACTGAGTCTGTAGAAATAAACCAGATTCAATAATCCTTTATTTTCCAATAGGTTTCCTCATATTCTTGGTCTTTCTCACAATTTACCATCATTTGAGGCCCAAACCTCCTTGGCTGAAATAGTATAAAAGACTCCAAGTCTGGGGTGTACATTCAGCATAGTGGTTAGGATGCCTGCATCCCACATTGGGGTAGGCTCCTGATGTCAGTTTCCTACTAATGCATACCACAGGAACCAGCAGTGGTGACCCCAGTAACTGTGTTCTTGTCTAGGCCTCTGAACATGGGTTCTGTTCTTGGCCCCTTTAGAACAAGTTTTTTTGAGTTTTATTAAGATTTTTTGTTTATTTTAAAGGGAGAGAGAGAGAGACAGAAAGAAAGAAAGAGTGAAAGAGAGAGAGAAAGAAAGCAGAGAGAAAGAAAGAGAGAAAGAGAAAGAGAAAGAAAGCAGAGAGAAAGAAAGAGAGAAAGAGAGAAAGAGAGAGAAAGAGAGAGAAAGAGAGAGAAAGAGAAAGAGAAAGAGAAAGAGAAAGAGAACGAGAAAGAGAAAGAGAAAGAGAAAGAGAAAGAGAAGGAAGGAAGGAAGGAAGGAGGGAGGGAAGGAAGGACGAACTCTCCATTTTAATTCTATCAATTGTTATTAGCAGACACTTGGTCTTATTTATGTGATCCCTTTGACACTTAATCCTATCTTTATGATCAGTTATGAACTTAAACTGATCACTTTAACTAGTAAGATGGCATGGGTACATGCCAACTTAATGGGATTTGGAGTCCAATGGCAAGTTTTAAGCTTTATCATTAGCGGTAAGTCCGAGTGAGCATGTGCCAAGCTGTACATCTCCTTCCTCTCTTATTCCCACTCTTATTTTTAACAGGGATCAATTTTCAATTGGGCTTAAACACCTAAGAATAATTCTGTGCTAAGTAGAGCTCAACCAATGGTATTAAGTAGAAAAAGAAAATAGTAAAAAGAATAAAACAATAAACTGTTCCTCAACATTCAGGACAAGGGCTGATCAAGTCAATGCTTCTCATAGTGTCAGTATTGCTTCTACAGGTTTCCTTTTAGGTGTTCAGTTAGTTGTCACAGATCAGGGAGACCATATGATATTTGTCCCTTTGGGACTGGCTAATTTCTCTCGGTATGATGTTTTCCAGATTCCTCCATTTTGTTGCAAAAGATCGGATTTCATTTTTTTTTTACCTCTGTGTAGTATTCCATAGAGTGCATATTCTGTAATTTCTTTATCCAGTCTTTTGTTGATGGCATTTAGGTTGATTCCATGTCTTAGCTATTGTGAATTGAGCTGCAATAGACATGGAGGTGAAGACAGCTCTTTTATTTGCCGATTTAATTTCCTTTAGGTAAATTCCGAGGAGTGGGATGGCTGGGTCATATGGTAGAACTATATTCAGATTTCCAAACTGTCTTAAATAGTGGTTTTTCCAGTTTGCATTCCCATCAACAGTGAATTAGGGTACCTTTTCCCCCACATTCTTACCAGCATTTGTTGTTTGCTGATTTTTGTATGAAAGCCGTTCTAATCAGGGTGAGGTGAAACCTCATTGTGTGTGTGTGTTTTTTTTTTTTTAAGATTTATTTATTTATTTGAAAGACAGAGTTACATAGAGAGAAGGAGAGGCAGAGAGAGAGAGAGAGAGAGGGAGGGAGAGAAGTCTTCCATCTGCTGGTTCACTCCCCAGTTGGCCACAATGGCTGGAACTGAGCCAATTCGAAGCCAGGAGCCAGGAGCTTCTTTTGGGTCTCCCATGCGGGTACAAGGGCCCAAGGACTTGGGCCTTCCTCTACTGTCTTCTCAGGCCATAGCAGAGAGCTGTATCAGAAGTGGAGCAGCTGGGACTCAAGCTGGTGCCCATATGGGATGCCGACACTGCAGGTGGCAGCTTTACCCACTAGGCCACAGTGCTGGCCCCTCATTGTGGTTTTGATTTGCATTTCCCTGATGACTAATGATCCTGAACATTTTTTCGTGTGTCTGTTGGCCATTTGGATTTCCTCTTTTGAAAAATGTCTTTTTAAAGTCCTTGGGCCATCTCTTAAGTGAGTTGTTTATTTTGTTGTTGTGGAATTTCTTGATCTCTCTGTAGATTCTGGTTATTAATCCTGTATCAGTTGTATAATTTCCAAGTAATTTCTCCCATTCTGTCAGCTGCCTCTTTACTTTTCTGTTTCTTTCACCATACAGAAACTTCTCAGTTTGATGTAATCCCAGTTGTTAATTTTGGCTTCGGCTGCCTATAACCCTGAGGTCTTTTCCAAGAACTCTTTGCCTGTGGCAATATCTTGTAGGGTTTCTCCAATGTTCTCTAATAATTTGATGGTGTTGGGTCATAGTTTTAGATCCTTAATCCATGTTGAGTGGATTTTTGTGTAAGGTGTAGGGGTCTTGCTTCATACTTCTGCATATGGAAATCCAGTTTTCCAAGCACCATTTGTTGAACAGACTGTCCTTGCTCCAGGAATTGGTTTTAGCTCCTTGATCAAATATAAGTTGACTGTAGATGTTTGGATTAATTTCTGGTGTTTCTATTCTGTTCCATTGGTCTCTCCAACTGTTTTTGTACCAGTACGGGCTGTTTTGATTATAATTACCCTATAGTATGCCATTGTGGCCGGTGCCGCAGCTCAATAGGCTAATCCTCCGACTGCGGCATTGGCACACCGGTTTCTAATCCCGGTCGGGGTGCCGGATTCTGTCCCGGTTGCCCCTCTTCCAGTCCAGCTCTCTGCTCTGGCCGGGGAGTGCAGTGGAGGATGGCCCAAGTACTTGGGCCCTGCACCCCATGGGAGACCAGGAGAAGCACCTGGCTCCTGCCTTCGGATCAGCGCGGTGCACCAGCCGCAGCACGCCGGCCATGGCGGCCATTGGAGGGTGAACCAATGGCAAAAGGAAGACCTTTCTGTCTGTCTGTCTCTCTCTCACTGTCCACTCTGCCTGTCAAAAAATAAAAAAGAAATCTAGTATTGTGATGCCTCCAGATTTTTTTTTTTTTTTTTTGCTGTACAAGATTGCTTTAGCTACTTGGGGTCTCCTGTGTCTCCATATGAATTTCAGCATCATTTTTTCCAGATCAGAGAAGAGTGTCTTTGGTATTTTGATTAGTACCACATTGAATCTGTAAATTGCTTTTGGAAGAATGGACATTCTGATGATATTGATTCTTCTAATCCATGAACACGGAAGATTTTTCCATTTTTTGTATCTTTTTCTATTTCTTTCTTGAAGTTTTGTAATTCTCATCATAGATCATATCTTTGGTCATATATCATATATCATATATCATCATATCCTTGGTCAAGTTATTCCAAGGTATTTGATTTTTTTTGTAGCTATTGTGGCACTGTCTGTGTATATAAAGGCTGTTGATTTTTGTGTATTGATTTTATATCCTGCTACTTTACCAAACTCTTATTTGAGTTCCAATAGTCTCTTAGTGGAGTTCTTTGGCTCCCCTAAATAAAGAATCAAATAGTCTGCAAAGAGGGATAGTTTGACTTCTTCCTTCCAATTTGTATCCCCTTTGATTTCTTTTTCTTGCCTAATGGCTCTGGCTAAAACTTCCAGGACTATATTGAATAGTAATGGTGAGAGTGGGCATCCCTGTCTGGTACCAGACCTCAGTAGGAATGCTTCCAACATTTCCCCATTCAATAGGATGCTGGCTGTGGGTTTGTCATAAATTGCCTTGATTGTGTTGAGGAACATTCCTTCTAAACCCAAAATGCTAGGGCCAGCACCATGGCTCACTTGGCTGGCCAATCCTCCACCTTCGGTGTCAGAATCCCATATGGGTGCCGGGTTCTAGTCCCGGTTGCTCCTCTTCCAGTCCAGCTCTCTGCTGTGGCCCGGGAAGGCAGTGGAGGATGATCCAAGTGCTTGGGCGCCTGCACCCACGTGGGAAACCAGGAAGAAGCACCCGGCTCCTGGCTTCGGATTGGCATAGCTCCGGCTGTAGTGGCCATTTGGAGGGTGAACCAACGGAAGGAAGGCCTTTCTCTCTGTCTCTCCCTCTCACTGTCTGTAACTCTACCTGTCAAATAAATAAATAAAAAATCTTTAAAAAAATAAAAAAAAAAACAAAATGCTTAGAGTTTTCATCATGAAAGTGTTGTATTTTATCAAATGCTTTCTCTGCATCTATTAAGATAATCATATGGTTTTTGTTCAGCAGGTTGTTAATGTGGTGTATGACATCGATTGATTTGCAAATTTTGAACCATCCCTGCATACCAGGGATAAATCCCACTTGGTCTGGGTGGATATCCTTCTGATGTGTTGTTGGATTCTATTGGCTAGAATTTTGTTGAGGATTTTTGCATCTATGTTCATCAGGGAAATTGGTCTGTAATTCTCTTTTTCTGTTACATCTTTTTTCAGGTTTAGGAATTAAAGTGATGCTAGCTTCGTAGAAAGAATTTGGGAGGATTTCCTCTTTTGCAATTGTTTTGAATAGCTTGTGAAGAATTGGAGTTAGTTCTTCACTAAATGTCTGGTTGAATCCAGCAGTGAATCCCTCCGGTCCTGGGCTTTTCTTTGTTGGGAGGGCCTTTATAACTGATTCAATTTCTGTCTTGGTTATGGGTCTGTTTAGGGTTTCTGTCTTCATGGATCAATTTTGATAGGTTGCATGTGTCCAGGAATCTATCCATATCTGCTAGGTTTCCCAGTTTGTTGATATACAACTCTTTGTAATAATTTTTGATGATTCTTTTTATTTCTGTGGTGTCTGCTGTTACATTTCCTTTTTCATCTCTCCTTTTTTCTTTTTTTGGTTAGTTGTGCCAATGGTATGCCAATATTGCTGATTTAAAAAAAAAATCCAACTCTTCGTTTTGCTGATCTTTTATAGTGTTTTTTTATTCAATTTTGTTGATTTCTTCTCCAATTTTAATTATTTCTCTTCTCCTACTAGTTTTGAGTTCTGTTTGCTGTAGTTTTTCTAGATCCTTGAGATGCATTGATAGTTCATTTATTTGGTGCCTTTCCAATTTCTTGATGTAGGCACCAGTTGCTATAAACTTTCCTCTTAACACTGCTTTGCTGTATCCCATAAGTTTTGGTATGTTTTGTTGTCATCTTCATTTGTTTCCAGAAAGTTTTGATTTCTCTTTTGGTTTCTTCTGTGACCATGTTCAATCAGGAGTATGTTGTTCAATCTCCATGTGTTTGCATATGTTCTAGAGATTCCTGAGTTGCTGATTTTCAGCTTCATTCCATTATGGTTTGAGAAGAAGCATGGTATGATTTCGAATGTTTTGAATTTGCTGAGATTTGCTTTATGGCCTAATATGTGGTCAATCCTAGAGAAAGCTCCATGCACTGCTGAGAAGAATGTGCATTCTGCAACTATTTGATGAAAAGTTCTGTAGATATCTGTTAGGTTCATTCGGTCTATAGTGTCGATTATATCTGCTGTTTCTTTGGTGATTTTCTGTTTGGTTGATCTGTCCATTGCTGAAAGTAGGGTATTGAAGTCCCCCAATACTATTGTATTGAAGTCTAAGTCTCCCTTTAAATTCCTTAACATTTCTTTTAAATAGCCAAGTGCCCTGTAATTAGGTGCATATACGTTTATAATAATTATATCTTTCTGTAGAATTAATCCCTTAATAATTTTTTTACAGGCAGATTTAGACAGTAAGGGGGGGTCTTCCTTTCCATTGATTCACCCTCCAAATGGCTGCTAAGGCTGGTGCTCGGCACCGATCCGAAGCCAGGAGCCAGGTGCCTCCTCCTGGTCTCCCATGCGGGTGCAGGGCCCAAGGACTTGAGCCATCCTCCACTGCCTTCTTGGGCTACAGCAGAGAGCTGGACTGGAAGAGGAGCAACCGGGACAGAATCTGGCACCCCAACTGGGACTAGAACCTGGGGTGCCGGCGCCGCAGGTGGAGATTAGCCAAGTGAGCCACGGTGCCAGCCAGATCCCTTAATAATTATATAGGGCCTTTTGTGGTCTCTTTTAACAGTTTTTGTGTTAAAGTCTATTTTGTCTGGTATTAGGATGGCTACACCAGCTCTTTTTTGGTTTCTGTTGGCATGGAATATCTTTTCCATCCTTTCACTTTCAGTCTGCATGCACCTTTGTGGTGAGATGTGTTTCTTGTAGGCAGCAAATAGATGGGTTTTGTTTTTTAATCCATTTAGCTAGTCTGTGTCTTTTAACTGGGGAGTTGAGGCCATTTACATTCAAGGTGACTATTGCTAAGTAATGACTTTGCCCTGCCATTCTTCCAAAAATATTCCTAATTTATACTTTGAACTTCCTTTGATCTTTTACTGAGAGATTTTCTTTACCTTCTTTCATAGTGATGACCATGTTTCTGTGTTTCTGTGTGCAACACATCCTTAAGCATCTTTTGCAGGGCTGGATGGGTGGTGACAAATTCTTTCAGTTTCTGCTTGTCATGGAAGGTCTTTATTTCATCTTCATTAACAAATGAGAGCTCTGTAGGGTATAATATTCTGGGATGACAGTTTTTTCCCCCCTTAAGACTTGGACTATATCTCTCTTAGCCTGTAGGGTTTCTGATAAGAAGTCCACTGTGAGTCTAACTGGAGATCCTCTAAAAGTAATATGGCATTTCTCTCATGCACATTTTAGAATCTTCTCTTTATGTTTCACTGTGGTGAGTTTGATTGCAATGTGTCATGGTGAGGATCTTTTCTGGTCATGTGTATTGGGAGTTCTGTGTGTTTACTGTACTTGAATGTCCTTTTCTTTCTCAAACCCTGGGAAGTTTCCTGCTATTATTTCACTAAAATGGTCTTCTAGTCATTTTTCATTTTCCATGCTTTCAGGAACTCCTAGAACCCATATGTTAGTTTTTATTTTTTAAATAGTATCCTGTAGATTTCCAACAGTGTTTTTTAGTTTTCTAATTTCCTCTTCTTGTCTTTGGTTTGACTGTATACTTTCCTGTGCTTTATATTTTAAGTCCAATATTCTCTCTTCTGCTTCAACAATTCTGTTTTTAAGGCTCTCCATTGCATTTTTTAATTTATTTTATTGAATTCTTCATTTCATTTTGATTCTTCTTTAGGATCTCGATTTCATAGGAGAAATTTTCTTTCATGTCCCACACAGATTCCAGTAGTTCATGCATTTGCTTTTGATTACTTCTATGTAATCTTTTTTTGTCTTTTTTCTTTTTTTTTTTTTTTTGACAGGCAGAGTGGACAGTGAGAGAGAGAGACAGAGAGAAAGGTCTTCCTTTGCCATTGGTTCACCCTCCAATGGCTGCTGTGGCCGGTGCACCGCGCTGATCCGATGGCAGGAGCCAGGTACTTATCCTGGTCTCCCATGGGGTGCAGGGCCCAAGTACTTGGGCCATCCTCCACTGCACTCCCTGGCCACAGCAGAGAGCTGGCCTGGAAGAGGGGCAACTGGGACAGAATCCGGCACCCCGACCGGGACTAGAACCCGGTGTGCCAGCACCGCAAGGCGGAGGATTAGCCTAGTGAGCCGCGGCACCGGCCTATATGTAATCTTATGATCAATTTTCATGAATTCCATTTCTTACATTTCTTCTATCTCATTGTCCTCACAATCTAGTATTGAAGTGTCATGTTCTTTTGGGCCATTATGTTCTTTTGGGTGTCCTGTTGTCCCCCTTATTCTTTTTTCTTGGATTGGTGCATTTGTTGTTTGGCATTTATGGAGATACTCATTGGTTTCTTCTTTTTTGTTGTTTTCTTAAAGATTTATTTATTTATTTGAAAGACTGAATTACACAGAAAGGAGAGGCAGAGAGAGAGAGAAAGAGAAAGGGGGGGAAGAGAGGGGGAGAGAGGGAGAGGGAGTGGAAAGGAGGGGGAGAGAGGGAGAGGGAGGGAGAGGGAGGGAGAGGGAGGGAGAGGGAGGGAGAGGGAGGGAGAGGGAGGGAGAGGGAGGGAGAGGGAGGGAGGGAGAGGGAGGTTTTCCATCCGATGGTTCACTCCCCAACTGGCCACAATGGCTGGAGCTGCGCTGAGCCAAAGCGCCGCCCCCCCCACCACCACTTTTTTCTCTTTTTTGCTGTGGCATCTTTTCTCTTTGTACTATGACTGTAAATAAGTGGAGTGTCTGTTTTCAGTGAATCTCCAGAGGCTTGTAGTGGGTGTGGTCAGAGAGCTTTGTTCAGCTCTAAAGGGTTAAGGGTGAGCCTAAGGTGACACACCCAGGTTTGTTGTGGTAAATCTCTCTCTCTCTTAATTAGAAGGGAGGTATATTCTGCTCTGCTGAGCTCCTCTCCTCAGTGGAGACTGGTGCGGGAGCGCTAGCCCCAGTGGGTATAATATTTGTCCACTCTGTCCCAAGGACCACACAAAGGATCTGTGCAGTCCTTAGTGTAAGTTCAGATTCCCCAACAATGTCTCTCACCAGGTAACCAGGAACCCCCAAGCTTGTGGCATCTCCCACTGAGACTGCTCAGAGTCCCAGCCACACCATGAGTCCTCCCCCACACTCTGTTTTTTTCCCCACAGTCCCAGTTCAGAAGCTTCACACAGTCACAAGCTCCAGACCCCTGTTAGT
The DNA here is from genome assembly GCF_964237555.1 of Oryctolagus cuniculus. Lineage (NCBI taxonomy): Eukaryota > Metazoa > Chordata > Mammalia > Lagomorpha > Leporidae > Oryctolagus > Oryctolagus cuniculus. The sequence goes on along the minus strand of NC_091432.1, from coordinate 238,114,184 downwards.
TCTCCCCACCAGAGTCAGGAGCTGGCACAGCTGTTACATATGTCCAAAATGGTGCCTGCTCTATCAGCTTGTTACAGTACAGCTGCTGTAAAGTGATTGGGGAGAGAGAAACATGTCCATCCCATCCTTTTTTTTTTTTCTTTTTTCCCTCCTCTTGTTTGGCTGGTACACTTTCCCCTAATGGGGTTCCAAGCCTGGTTCCCTCTAAGCTCTTCCTGCCACTTTTTTGCCACTGGCTTGGGCTTCTGTGGTCTGGTCTCATCTCACCTTCCAGCACTGGTACATAGGCTCTCGGCTTTGGAGTCCTAAGCTGTGGGCGCCTGTGTCCTCCACGTAGGTGCACCGTGTCCCTGTAATTTCGGTAGTTTCCTCTGCCATTTTTCCTCTTTCCTGAGATTACACAATCTCCACTTTTTTTGTTGTTGTTGTTTTTTACAGACAGAGTTAGACAGTGAGAGAGAGAGAGAGAGAGACAGAGAGAAAGGTCTTCCTTCTGTTGGTTCACCCCCCAAATGGCTGCTACGGCCGGTGCTGTGGAAAGCGCGCTGCGCCAATCCAAAGCCAGGAGCCAGTTGCTTCCTCCTGGTGTCCCATGCCAGTTCAGGGCCCAAGCACTTGGGCCATCCTCCACCGCTTTCCCAGGCCACAGCAGAGAGCTGGACTGGAGAGGAGCAACTGGGACTAGTACCCGGCACCCCAACCAGGACTAGAACCTGGGGTGCCGGCGCCGCAGGCGGAGAATTAGCCAAATGAGCCAAGGCACTGGCCTTAAATATTTACTTATTTGAAAGGCGAAGTTAACCAAGAGGAGGGAGAGAGAGCAAGAGCAGGAGGGAGAGAGATGAGAAAGAGATTGACTGATTTATCTTCCATCAGTTAGTTCACTTCCCAGATGGCCGCCAGGGCTGGGCCGGGCCAAAGCCAGGAGCTTCATCCAGGTCTCCCCTGTTGATGACAGGGGCTCAAGCACATGGGCTATCTTCTGCTGCTTTCTCAGGTGCGTTAGCAGGGAGCTGGACTGCAAGTGGAGCAGTCAGGACTCGAACCTGTACCCACATGGGATGCTGGCACTGCAGACACTGGCTTAACCGACTACACCACAATGCCAGCTTCTAAGTAAGCAGTTTTTCAACTTAAGTTGCTCACCCAGGCAGACGTGGAGGCAATAGTTATGGAGCCTAATTATTTATTCTTTTTTTTTTTTTTTTTTTTGACAGGCAGAGTTAGACAGTGAGAGAGAGACAGAAAGGTCTTCCTTCCGTTGGTTCACCCCCCAAATGGCCGCTATGGCTGGCGTGCTGTGGCTGGCGTGCTGTAGCTGGCGCGCTGCGCTGATCAGAAGCCAGGAGCCAGGTGCCTCCCCCAGTCTCCCATGCAGGTGCAGGGCCCAAGCACTTGGGCCCTCCTCCATTGCCTTCCCTGGCCATAGCAGAGAGCTGGACTGGAAGAGAAGCAACTGGGACAGAATCCAGCACCCCACGGGGACTAGAACCCGGGGTGCCAGCGCTGCAGGCAGAGGATTAGCCAAGTGAGCCACAGCGCCGGTCAATCTCCACTATCTTCTACTGGGCTAGAGCAGTAAGCTCCCTCCCTACTCTGCCATCTTGGAACCTCCCCATGGATATTCATTTTCAATTTTCTTTTCTTGTGCTGTCTTTTTTTTTTTTTTTTTTTAATTTATTTATTTTTTTATTTTTGACAGGCAGAGTGGACAGTGAGAGAGAGAGACAGAGAGAAAGGTCTTCCTTTGCCGTTGGTTCACCCTCCAATGGCCGCCGCTGCAGCCGGCGCACCGCGCTGATCCGATGGCAGGAGCCAGGATCCAGGTGCTTTTCCTGGTCTCCCATGGGGTGCAGGGCCCAAGCACCTGGGCCATCCTCCACTGCACTCCCTGGCCATAGCAGAGAGCTGGCCTGGAAGAGGGGCAACCGGGACAGAATCCGGCACCCTGACCGGGACTAGAACCCGGTGTGCCGGCGCCGCAAGGTGGAGGATTAGCCTATTGAGCCACGGCGCCGGCCCTCTTGTGCTGTCTTTTGGCCATAGTATCGGAGTGACACTGGCCACCTAGAAGACATGAGGAAACATTCCCTTCCCTTCTACTTCTGGGAGGAACTTCAGTGTTAATTATTCTTCTGTATTCTATTTTTCTTATTGTCTCAAAATATATACAAGAAATTTACCATTTAAAAAATATATTTGTGAGGTAGGGAGGGAGGGAGGAAGGGAAAGGGGGGGGAGGGGAGAGGGAGGGAGAGAGAGGGAGAGAGAGGGGGAGGAGGGGGAGAGAGAGGGAGAGAGAGAGAGAGAGAGAGAGAGAGAGAGAGAGAGAGAGAGAATGCTGCCATCCACTGGTTCAATGCCCAAATGCCTACAACAGGCAGGGCCTGACCAGGCCAAAGTTAGGAGCTAAAAACTGAATCTAGGCCGGCACCGTGGCTCACTAGGCTAATCCTCCGCCTTGCGGCACCGGCACACCGGGTTCTAGTCCCGGTCGGGGCGCTGGATTCTGTCCCAGTTGCCCCTCTTCCAGGCCAGCTCTCTGCTGTGGCCAGGGAGTGCAGTGGAGGATGGCCCAAGTACTTGGGCCCTGCACCCCATGGGAGACCAGGAGAAGTACCTGGCTCCTGCCATCGGATCAGCGTGGTGTGCCGGCTGCAGCGCGCCGGCCGCGGCGGCCACTGGAGGGTGAACCAACGGCAAAGAAAGGAAGACCTTTCTCTCTGTCTCTCTCACTGTCCACTCTGCCTGTAAAACAAAACAAAACAAAAAAAAACAAAAACAAAAACAAAAACAAAAAACCTGAATCTAGCTCTCCCAATGTGGGTGGCAAGAACCCAATTACTTCAGCTGTCACCACTGCCTCCCAGGGCCTGCGTTACCAGGAAGCTGGAGTCAGAAGCTAGAGCTGGACATCAAACCCAGGTACTCCAATGTGGGACACAGGTGTCTCAATGGCTAGGTCAAACAGCCACCAAGACTTTGCCATTTTAAGCATTTTTCATTGTAGAAGTCAGTGGCATGACGTGCATTTTTTTAATAACGCTGTGCAACCATCACCATTATCCTCTCTAGAACCTTCTTAGGGTCTCAAACTGAAACTGTCCCCACTAAACACAACTCCCCTTTCTCCCCAGTCCCTGGCAACCTCATTTCACTACTTCCTGTCTCCACAGGTACCTTACACAGGCGGGGTCCCCACGTATGTGTCCTTCTGAGACTGGTTTATCCCACCCAGGATGATGTCCTCAAGGCTCACTCACATCGCGGTGTGGGTCAGAACGCCCTGCTCTCGAAGGCTGAGCCACTGTCCATTGCAGGTCCACGACCAATTTTGTCTGCCTGTTCACCTGTTGGTGGAAATCGGCTGCTTCCTCCTGGTTATCGTGGATAATGCTGCTCTGAACATGGGCTTGAGTTCCTACTTCTAATTCTCTGGGGTATATAACCAGAGTGTATTTGATGGATCATGTGAGTATTATAATTCATTTTTAACTTTCTGAGGAACAGCCATAGTATTTTCCATAGTGGTTGCATCATTTTACATTCTCATCACCAACATTACAAAGGTTTTAATTTCTGCACATTTTTAAAAAAGAATTACTTATGTATTTGAAAGGCAGAATTACAGACAGAGAAACACAGAAAGAGAGAGATCTTACACCTACTGGTTCACTCCGCAAATGGCCACAATGGCCAGGGCTGGGCCGGGATGAAGTCAGGAGCCAGGAGCTTCATCTGAGTGTCCCACGTGGGTATTTTCCCATTTCTTAATTGGTTGTTTCTCTGTCATCCAGTTGTAGGAGTCTTTTATATATTTTGATACTAAAACCTTATTTTATATTATACACACAGACACACAAACAATTTGCAAATTTTCCTCCAAATCCTTGGGTTCTCTTTTCGTTCTGTTGATACTGTCCTTTGGAGCACAACATTGTTTTGCGTTATGAGTAGTCCAATGTATCTTATTTTTTCTTTTGTTGTGATTTTGGTGTCAAATCAAATATTCCTTTGACAAATACAATATCATGAAGATTGACTCCCCGCCATGTTTTCTTCTGAGTTTTGAGGGTTTAGTTCCTATATTTGGGTCCTTGATAGATTTTCATTTTTGTATTGATGTAAAGGGTCCAACCTCATTCTTTTGCAAGAATGGATATCCAGTTTCTCCAATACCACTTATTGGAAAGACTATCATTTTGCAATTATTGGTCTTGGACTTCTCTTCATCTGTGGCTGTGGGTTTCTGATTCAGTCTTGCTGTAGGTCTATTCAGATTTCTACTTCTTTTTGGGCTAGTCATGGTAATGGGTGTCTCTCTGGGAATTTGTCTATTCTAAGAGCTAGGGTCCAAATGCAGGCTCACCCAAGATAGTTAACATCTCCAATTCCCCATTTCTTTTTTTTCTTCATTGTGCACTATGAAGATTATATCAGAATGGGATGCTGTTTTCACAGGACTCTACATAGTACCCAGCTGAAACCCAACCCAACGCAGTCCTGCCACTCTGCTGGAAAAATATCACAGTTTCATTTTTCCCACTTCTCTGTCAGAGGAGCCTGCATGGGTGACTCATCAGATCCAACCTGTTAGGGAGGTGCCAGGAGAGCTGAGCTTCCAGCCAACACCCTTCTGTGCTCCAGTTAAGAAGGTGCCAAGGTCACCCAAGGGTTATGACAGAGGCCCTGGGAACAAGACACGGAAGACAGTGGCCGCTGGCTTTTCAGATAAGTGACAGCTGCAGTCAAGGATCTTTCCGCTCGTCGTGGACAGACCCAGTGAGTGCCAGCCTGAGCATGTGGCTTTGTGTGCAGCTCTGCCCCTGCCACTGACAGCGGGGCCAGGCTGGGCTGTGTGTCCATGGGGAGGCTGGTCTGGTAGCACCAGATGTCTGTCAACAGCCTGGGGACCAATGTTCCCAATGCCCATAGGACAGCACCCTCCAGAAACCTGCCCTTCTTGCCTCCAGAGAAGAGAGGACCCCCACATGCCAGTCCCCCAGTCCCTCGCTTGATCTCACACTGCAGATTCCCCCGCTTTCCCCCTCTGCCCCAAACGCACTCCTTTCCTGCTGCGCTCTCTAACATCCACGGCCGGCAGCAGCAGAGATCTGGACATCTCATCTTCCCTCAAAGCCTCCCATTTCTCCCTGCTCCAGCTCCCTCGGCCTAGGCGCTAATGCTCGTGCCATGCATCCACCTTCCGCCTCCGTTCATGGGACTCTCACACCTGCCTTGCCCGCTCTGTCTCTACTTCTGCACAGAGACAGGCGACCACTGCTGGCCTCTCCCTGCTTCACCTCCTCGCCCCCAGCCGTCTCATGTCCTTACTCCTGGGACTCACGCTCAGGTTGGTCCTCACCATCAGCACCAGTGACATCACCACCGCTGCTGCCCAAGCTCTGCCTCACACCTCACTGTCTGCTCACACTGCCTGTCCTCCCAGCTCACCGTCTGCAACACCTGCATCCCCAGTGGTCTGTCCACACAGCAGCCTCCCAAGCAGCAGGTGTCTCCAGTTGGGTCCCAACACTAAAACCACACCCTTCTCTCCCCCTTACACTGGTCTGCGATATCCCAGACCACTCACCACTCATGGTGCCAAGGCATGGATGTGGCTGGAGAAAGCAGGCTGTGCACTCCAGTCCCACTGGACAACGACCACACCAACCTGAAGTTTCCTCCATGCTGCCTGCTGCGGAGGGGACCCACGTGCTCATGCCAGGCCTGCCCCGCCTCACACCACTGCTCTGGAACCCACCTCAGCAAGGGTTTTGTTTGCCCCAGGCCAGCAAGAACCACGCCTGCAAAGGTCACTGGCAGCTGCACCCCTCCACCCATGAGCTGTGCTTTGCCATCACCCCACTTCTGCTTCCCAGACACTTCATGGGTTTGGCCACCTCCTCCCTCAGACTATGAGCTCCTGGGGTTCTCCACCCACTTCATGGAGACTCCTCAGCTTCTTATCCAGGGTTAGGGTCTGCCTCCTGAGTGCCTGGGAGCCTTCCCTGTCTTGATACTCCTGAAAGTACAGCATCAGAGTCAGCTCCAGAACTTCTTACGACCCATAGGAGCCCATGTAGTCAGAGGAGCCCAGTGTAGTCAGAGGGTCCCAGTGTAGTCAGAGGTCCCAGTGTAGTCAGAGGTCCCAGTGTAGTTAGAGAACCCAGTGTAGTCAGAGGGCCCCGGTGTAGTCAGAGGGTCCCAGTGTAGTCAGAGGACCCCAGTGTAGTCAGAGGGTCCCAGTCTAGTCAGGTCCCAGTGTAGTCAGAGGTCCCAGTGTAGTCAGAGGTCCCAGTGTAGTCAGAGGGTCCCAGTGTAGTCAGAGGTCCCAGTGTAGTCAGAGGAGCCCAGTGTAGTCAGAGGTCCCAGTGTAGTTAGAGAACCCAGTGTAGTCAGAGGGCCCCGGAGTAGTCAGAGGGTCCCAGTGTAGTCAGAGGAGCCCAGTGTAGTGAAGGGCCCAGTGTAGTGAGAGGGTCCCAGTCTAGTCAGGTCCCAGTGTAGTCAGAGGGTCCCAGTGTAGTTAGAGGGCCTCAGTGTAGTCAGAGGGCCTCAGTGTAGTCAGAGGGTCCCAGTGTAGTCAGAGGTCCCAGTGTAGTTAGAGAACCCAGTGTAGTCAGAGGGTCCCAGTGTAGTCAGAGGTCCCAGTGTAGTCAGAGGGTCCCAGTGTAGTGAAGGGCCCAGTGTAGTCAGAGGTCCCAGTGTAGTCAGAGGTCCCAGTGTAGTCAGAGGTCCCAGTGTAGTGAAGGGCCCAGTGTAGTCAGAGGTCCCAGTGTAGTCAGAGGGTCCCAGTGTAGTGAAGGGCCCAGTGTAGTCAGAGGTCCTGTGGGGAGCAATCCGGACTAGACTGTTGCTCGAATTAAGACTTATTCTATGCATCTGCTCTCCCACAATATGGCGCTGGGAGAGAAGTAAACGGCTTCCGCACAGCTGCCTCCAGTTCAACCAATTAACTGTAGGACTTGCTCCTGATTGGAGAGCAGCGTACTCAGCCGAGTTGGGATTGGCGGAAGAGGACTATAAAGGAGGAGAGAGACGGCACGCACCTGGAACATCTATGGGGAACATCTAAGGGAACCCGTGCAGCCCCCGAGAGACCCGGCCGGCGGTGTGCCGCTCCCCTGCGGAAGTGGGGAATGCGGCCAGGGGGAACTGCCCTTCCACGGAGGTGGAAGGGATAGTAGCCAACCCGGGAAGAACCAGCAGCAAACCCGGGGAGGGCCGAGCAGACAAAAGAACAGCGCAGGGTCCTGTGTCGTTCCCCCATGAAGACGGGGAGCGACATAATGGTGCCGTGACTCGGATAGGAAACCTAGTTCGGATAGGAAACCTGACTCGGATAGGAAACTTAGGAGGGAAGAAACGGGAAGAACTGGGAAATTACCGGAGAGAGAGACTAGCAAACAGCCTAGGGAAAAGCCGGACGAAAAAGGAGCCGGAAGAAGCTATTGAAAGCCTAGGCATAGACTCGGATTCGGACTACGGGGGGAAGCTGGGAGAAATCTCTAAGGTCGAAAGCGAAAGTGAAAGCTAGAACAAACAGATTCGGACGCGGACTGTGGGGAGAGGCCAGGAGAAATGAGGGAGGAATATCGTTGGAGGAAAGCTTGGGGAAACATACCGGGTAGAGAAAAATGTTAGGGAAATTGAAGCCGCGGGGGGCAGGCCGAGGCGGAGACGAAAGCCACTTTGGGGTTCTCAAGTTAGCCCGGGAATAGGGGGCGAAAAGTTGAAACCAGAAGCTGAGACGCAAGCCAGATTGGGATCCGTCTGATTAGCCCGGGGAGCAAAGGACGGGAAGCCAGATCGTGGGGCGGAGACGTACGCTGGGTTGAATTCGCCAGGCTAGCCCGGGGAACTTAGATTGAATCCTAGTGGCGGAGACGCAAGCTACGCTGTGTTACTCGCGGAAGCCGCCGCGTGCAGAGAGAGCACGGGGCGTGAATAGATAGGGAACGCTGGCGTAGGCCGTGGTTCAGACGCGAAAGGGTTAAGCGTGGAGACCGCGGACCGCGCAAAGCCGGGAAGCCGCGCAGAGAGGCGCGCGGGCTGAAGCGGCGCAGAGCCGGGAACCCGCCGGCGGGGCGAGGTGCCGGAAAGCCGCAGGGATAAGAGAAACAGAAGTTTGGAAGTGAAGTAAAAGAGAAATGGGAATGCTGGAAGATAGAAGTGAAATGGGAGAAATAGAAATGCCCGGAGATAGAGAAATAGAGAAAAATGAGGCCTCCCCTCAACATGCCAATTAGAAGGCTTGGATTCGGTCTGCCCGATTAGTGAGGCGATGAGTACCTGGGTGGCTAGCCGCAGGTCACCGAAGACAGGCACGAATTAACATCAGTAAAGCTTCCCCACAATGCAACAATATTAAGCTTGGATTCGGTCTGCCTGAATTAAGGCGGTAAGCGCCAGCAAAGCTCGACCAGAGTATGAGCTGCAGGTCACCGAAGATAGGCACGAACCAACACTAATAAGTCTCCCCCACAATACGGCAATGAGAAGGCTTGGATTCGGTTTGCCTGATAGGTTTTGTAAACACCTGCAGGCAGTTCTAGCAGAGCAGAGCATGCGCTGCAGGGCACCGAACACAGGCACGCATCAGCGCCTAAAAACCTCCTCACAATGGCGAAGAGAGGACCCGGATTCGGTTTTCCTGATTGATAGGACTTGTAAGAGCCTGTGGCAACGCTAGCAAGTAGAGCAGAGTGTGTGCCGCGGGACACCGAAGACAGGCGCGTATCAACGCTAAAAAATAAAAAGAAAGGGGGATCTGTGGGGAGCAATCCGGACTAGACTGTTGCTCGAATTAAGACTTATTCTATGCATCTGCTCTCCCACAATATGGCGCTGGGAGAGAAGTAAACGGCTTCCGCACAGCTGCCTCCAGTTCAACCAATTAACTGTAGGACTTGCTCCTGATTGGAGAGCAGCGTACTCAGCCGAGTTGGGATTGGCGGAAGAGGACTATAAAGGAGGAGAGAGACGGCACGCACCTGGAACATCTATGGGGAACATCTAAGGGAACCCGTGCAGCCCCCGAGAGACCCGGCCGGCGGTGTGCCGCTCCCCTGCGGAAGTGGGGAATGCGGCCAGGGGGAACTGCCCTTCCACGGAGGTGGAAGGGATAGTAGCCAACCCGGGAAGAACCAGCAGCAAACCCGGGGAGGGCCGAGCAGACAAAAGAACAGCGCAGGGTCCTGTGTCGTTCCCCCATGAAGACGGGGAGCGACAGGTCCCAGTGTAGTCAGAGGGTCCCAGTAGTCAGAGGTCCCAGTGTAGTCAGAGGTCCCAGTGTAGTGAGAGGTCCCAGTGTAGTCAGAGGTCCCAGTGTAGTCAGAGGGTCCCAGTGTAGTCAGAGGTCCCAGTGTAGTTAGAGAACCCAGTGTAGTCAGAGGTCCCAGTGTAGTCAGAGGGTCCCAGTGTAGTCAGAGGACCCAGTGTAGTCAGAGGTCCCAGTGTAGTCAGAGGGTCCCAGTGTAGTTAGAGAACCCAGTGTAGTCAGAGGTCCCAGTGTAGTCAGAGGGTCCCAGTGTAGTCAGAGGTCCCAGTGTAGTCAGAGGTCCCAGTGTAGTGAGAGGTCCCAGTGTAGTCAGAGGTCCCAGTGTAGTTAGAGAACCCAGTGTAGTCAGAGGGCCCCGGTGTAGTCAGAGGGTCCCAGTGTAGTCAGAGGACCCCAGTGTAGTCAGAGGGTCCCAGTCTAGTCAGGTCCCAGTGTAGTTAGAGAACCCAGTGTAGCAGAGGTCCCAGTGTAGTCAGAGGGTCCCAGTGTAGTCAGAGGTCCCAGTGTAGTCAGAGGTCCCAGTGTAGTGAGAGGTCCCAGTGTAGTCAGAGGTCCCAGTGTAGTTAGAGAACCCAGTGTAGTCAGAGGGCCCCGGTGTAGTCAGAGGGTCCCAGTGTAGTCAGAGGACCCCAGTGTAGTCAGAGGGTCCCAGTCTAGTCAGGTCCCAGTGTAGTCAGAGGTCCCAGTGTAGTCAGAGGTCCCAGTGTAGTCAGAGGTCCCAGTGTAGTCAGAGGGTCCCAGTGTAGTCAGAGGTCCCAGTGTAGTCAGAGGGCCCAGTGTAGTCAGAGGTCCCAGTGTAGTTAGAGAACCCAGTGTAGTCAGAGGGCCCCGGAGTAGTCAGAGGGTCCCAGTGTAGTCAGAGGAGCCCAGTGTAGTGAAGGGCCCAGTGTAGTGAGAGGGTCCCAGTCTAGTCAGGTCCCAGTGTAGTCAGAGGTCCCAGTGTAGTCAGAGGGTCCCAGTGTAGTTAGAGGGCCTCAGTGTAGTCAGAGGGCCCTGGTGTAGTCAGAGGTCCCAGTGTAGTCAGAGGAGCCCAGTGTAGTCAGAGGGTCCCAGTGTAGTCAGAGGTCCCAGTGTAGTCAGAGGTCCCAGTGTAGTCAGAGGTCCCAGTGTAGTGAGAGGTCCCAGTGTAGTCAGAGGTCCCAGTGTAGTGAGAGGTCCCAGTGTAGTCAGAGGTCCCAGTGTAGTCAGAGGGTCCCAGTGTAGTCAGAGGTCCCAGTGTAGTCAGAGGGTCCCAGTGTAGTCAGAGGTCCCAGTGTAGTCAGAGGTCCCAGTGTAGTCAGAGGTCCCAATGTAGTCAGAGGAGCCCAGTGTAGTCAGAGGTCCCAGTGTAGTGAGAGGTCCCAGTGTAGTCAGAGGTCCCAGTGTAGTCAGAGGGTCCCAGTGTAGTCAGAGGTCCCAGTGTAGTCAGAGGGTCCCAGTGTAGTCAGAGGTCCCAGTGTAGTCAGAGGTCCCAGTGTAGTGAGAGGTCCCAGTGTAGTCAGAGGTCCCAGTGTAGTTAGAGAACCCAGTGTAGTCAGAGGGCCCCGGTGTAGTCAGAGGGTCCCAGTGTAGTCAGAGGACCCCAGTGTAGTCAGAGGGTCCCAGTCTAGTCAGGTCCCAGTGTAGTCAGAGGTCCCAGTGTAGTCAGAGGTCCCAGTGTAGTCAGAGGGTCCCAGTGTAGTCAGAGGTCCCAGTGTAGTCAGAGGGCCCAGTGTAGTCAGAGGTCCCAGTGTAGTTAGAGAACCCAGTGTAGTCAGAGGGCCCCGGAGTAGTCAGAGGGTCCCAGTGTAGTCAGAGGAGCCCAGTGTAGTGAAGGGCCCAGTGTAGTGAGAGGGTCCCAGTCTAGTCAGGTCCCAGTGTAGTCAGAGGTCCCAGTGTAGTCAGAGGGTCCCAGTGTAGTTAGAGGGCCTCAGTGTAGTCAGAGGGCCCTGGTGTAGTCAGAGGTCCCAGTGTAGTCAGAGGAGCCCAGTGTAGTCAGAGGGTCCCAGTGTAGTCAGAGGTCCCAGTGTAGTGAGAGGGCCCAGTGTAGTCAGAGGGTCCCAGTGTAGTCAGAGGTCCCAGTGTAGTCAGAGGTCCCAGTGTAGTGAGAGGTCCCAGTGTAGTCAGAGGTCCCAGTGTAGTGAGAGGTCCCAGTGTAGTCAGAGGTCCCAGTGTAGTCAGAGGGTCCCAGTGTAGTCAGAGGTCCCAGTGTAGTCAGAGGGTCCCAGTGTAGTCAGGGGTCCCAGTGTAGTCAGAGGTCCCAGTGTAGTCAGAGGTCCCAGTGTAGTCAGAGGTCCCAATGTAGTCAGAGGAGCCCAGTGTAGTCAGAGGTCCCAGTGTAGTGAGAGGTCCCAGTGTAGTCAGAGGTCCCAGTGTAGTCAGAGGGTCCCAGTGTAGTCAGAGGTCCCAGTGTAGTCAGAGGGTCCCAGTGTAGTCAGAGGGTCCCAGTGTAGTCAGAGGTCCCAGTGTAGTCAGAGGACCCCAGTGTAGTCAGAGGTCCCAGTGTAGTCAGAGGAGCCCAGTGTAGTGAGAGGGTCCCAGTGTAGTCAGAGGTCCCAGTGTAGTGAGAGGGCCCAGTGTAGTCAGAGGTCCCAGTGTAGTGAGAGGGCCCAGTGTAGTCAGAGGTCCCAGTGTAGTCAGAGGTCCCAGTGTAGTTAGAGAACCCAGTGTAGTTAGAGAACCCAGTGTAGTCAGAGGGCCCAGTGTAGTGAGAGGGCCCAGTGTAGTCAGAGGGTCCCAGTGTAGTCAGAGGGCCCAGTGTAGTGAGAGGGCCCAGTGTAGTCAGAGGTCCCAGTGTAGTCAGAGGGCCCAGTGTAGTGAGAGGGCCCAGTGTAGTCAGAGGTCCCAATGTAGTCAGAGGTCCCAGTGTAGTCAGAGGTCCCAGTGTAGTCAGAGGTCCCAGTGTAGTGAGAGGTCCCAGTGTAGTCAGAGGGTCCCAGTGTAGTCAGAGGGCCCCGGTGTAGTCAGAGGTCCCAGTGTAGTCAGAGGTCCCAGTGTAGTCAGAGGGCCCAGTGTAGTCAGAGGAGCCCAGTGTAGTCAGAGGGCCCAGTGTAGTGAGAGGGCCCAGTGTAGTCAGAGGGCCCAGTGTAGTGAGAGGGCCCAGTGTAGTCAGAGGTCCCAGTGTAGTCAGAGGGCCCAGTGTAGTGAGAGGGCCCAGTGTAGTCAGAGGTCCCAATGTAGTCAGAGGTCCCAGTGTAGTCAGAGGTCCCAGTGTAGTCATAGGTCCCAGTGTAGTGAGAGGGCCCAGTGTAGTCAGAGGGCCCCGGTGTAGTCAGAGGTCCCAGTGTAGTCAGAGGGCCCAGTGTAGTCAGAGGGCCCCAGTGTAGTCAGAGGGCCCCGGTGTAGTCAGAGGGCCCCGGCTCTTCATTTCCAACATCACTGTGGTGACAGTTGCTGCACAGGTTTCTGGGCTAGGCTCTATGTAGTAGGGACCCACAGGCATTGTCTAGCCCATAAATACACCCAATGCCAACAAAACCCACTCACATCCCCAGCCCAGACATCTAACAGGCATCCCTGTTCCCTCCCTTTCTAGTCCCTCAGCTACAGGCCCCCTACATTTCCACCTCAGAGACCGTCACCCACCCACCACCCCAGAAAACCGCAGGTCCTTGTTTTCTATTCTTTTTCTCTCATACCCATACACAGTCACGTCAGTGCCACCTCTGAAATGCAGCCCAGCCCCACCCAGTTCCTGTCCCTCCCTTTCTCTGGGCCATTGTCTGTCCACTCTGAGGCCATCTTCCTCACCACACCCAGAGGCCAGTGCCAAGCTGTGAGCAACAAGCACAATCACGTCACTGTCACACCCACTGGCCACGGTGCACACCCTTCTGGAAGCTGGAAGCTAAGGGCCCTCTCCCCAGAGGCCAAGGCCGGGGACAGGCGGCTCATCAGTGAGCAGCTGGTCCTTTCCAGGGCTGACGAGGTGGACCCAGGCCATCGACATGGAGTCAGCTTGTGACATGTCCTGGGTCTCAGTCATAGGCCCCAAGAGACGAATGTAGGGTCCCCAAGATGGACTGAGATGGGCAGGCTGGGGCACAGTGACTGGGACTTACCAGAAAGGAGCAGAGGAAGATGAAGGAGACGAAGTAAAAGTAGGCAAAGTCGCTGCCGCACTCGCTGGCATTGGAGTGCTCGTCGCAGGCCCGGCTGCTGAGGCACGACAGCATTATCTCGTGCCAGGCCTCCCCCGTGGCGCTCCTGCGGAGAGGGGCAGAGCTGTGAGGCCCAGCAGGGAGCCTGGAGGTCCAGGCTTGAGCTCTGTCCGGAGCCCTCACCCTGACCCTCACCCCCGAGGGAGCTGTGCCTCGTGGTTCTCTCTCTGGTCCCTGCCTGAGGGCTGTATGGGCGCCAATCCACAGAACAGATGGCTGTTTCTTCAGGAGAACCCATGGCGTGAGCTGATAAGGCGCTGGTCACTCAGGAGGGTCTGCTGCACCGGCCCCGGAAACCCCGCCTCCCCAGACACACGCTGTCACAGCCTTGCCTGCTTCAAGCCAAAACACCGGAGCCATCCTTGCCCCACCCCCCACCCCTGCCCTTAGCTCAGCACCTTCAAAGTCACCTCACTTCCTGCCACCCTGGGCTGAGCAAGACTCCCCTGAGCTGCTGTCATGGCCTCCACGTCATCTGCTCATCTCCCACTTTGTGGGCCCCCCTCAGCTCAGTCTGACCTCATCACTGCTCTCCAAAGCCCTCCAGCAGCTGCCCCTCCTCACAGCAGAGGCCCAGGCTCACATGCTGCCCTCAGCCTTATGAGGTCTCTGGCCACTCTGTCCACTCTGTCCACTCTTCATCTGGCTTCACTTCGCCTGGGTCCTTGCTCAGTCCCCTCCAGCCCCTCAAACGACTCAAGAACACGAGGCCCCGAGCAGCCACTGAGATGGACCTGGAGCACCAGGGGCCTGCTGGGGATCAGAGCCTGGTTTCTGGTCTCTGGGCACCTGTGTGTGTGTGACCAGACCAGGCAGCAGTCAGGCCGTCCGCACCCATGAGAGCCTGAGTAGGCTGCTGCTTCCGCAGGGCCAGGCCTGAGCCAGGAGTGTTGCCATGTGATGTGAAGCCTGGGGAGGAACAGCTTAGAGCTAAGGCTGACTTCTTGGTTTGCCTCACATCGCGTGGAGTAGAACGTTAAGTGAAGAAACAGAACTAGCATCACAGCTAAGGCACAGAAACACCACTGGGGAGAGTGCAGCCCTCGGGGGCTTGTTCAGGCTGCAGACAAACAGCAGCCAGAAGCTGCCTGCGGGCAGCGCAGCACAGCAGGCCTGGGCCTGAGCTCAGCCTCACCCTGGGAGCCCGGAGAACGGTCCAGAGCTGCAGGGCACACCTGTAGGCAGGGAAGGCTGCACACCCAGGGCTGGCCATGCAGCAGCCCGACAAGTGGTGAGACCCCAAGGCAGGGCCTGATGCCAATGCCCCTGTTCCAGGAACCCTGGCCAAAGCTCTACTCTTCCGTACTGGGGTTACTGGTGCTAGAACAAGGAGATGGAGGAGGTGGGGAAGTCCTCCCAACCCTCCTGTCTCTTCCATCCCCACTGGCAGGCATGCAGAGCTCTCTTGCTGGCACGCCTTCAGCAAGGAGTCTTGGTAGCCCTGAAGCTCATGCCAAGGGCATCTTGGCCTCTCTAGGCCCCACACTACTGCTTGGCATGGCCGTGTCCAGGAGCCAGGGAGCTGTGACCCTCAGGACAGACAGTGGAAGGTGAAGGTGTGTCCAGCCCTGGCCAGCTGGGTTCCTCGGGGCACCCAGTGGCTGCAAGTACTGTCAGTGGAAGGTCATCCTGCTGCCCTGTTGGTCCCAGGGCCAGCACAGGGAGAGGCCCTGCTGGGAACCTGCTGTCCTCCCTGCAGAGCGGGGATGAGGCAGTGCACAACACCCTGGTGATCCCCCGAGGGGCTGCCTGAGGCCCAGCACAGGCTAAGAGCCCTTTGGAGCGGATGAACAGGGAGAGGGAACTGGAAGCCAGTGGTCCCTGTGGCTGGGACCACCCCTCTCTGTCCCCTGCAAGGAAGCCCCCAGGACAGGCACTCACTGGCTGGGGCTGACAGACAACACACCTGAACAGCAACATCAAGGCCTGCAGAAACGTCCGGAAGTTATTGTGCCTGTTGATGCTGGTGTCATCGTCCAGGGCGATGTTCCCAAAAACCTGAAACGGGGAAGCAATGGCAACACTCAATGCTGGGTCCCTGGCAGGGGGACGGGGGTGGCGCTCTGCTGGAGAGCCACCACCCTGCAAGGGCTGGTGCATTCCCAAGACCCCTGCCCCACAGCTCAGCACACCCACTGCCTGGCCACAGATGCCACCTGGGGCCCGAAGCTGAGGGTCCGAGGAGTCCACTGTGTCTGAGACCAGAAGAAACTTCAGCACAGACAGCACAAAGAGCTTTTTGTCCATTTCAGCTGAGTTTTTCCAGAGTAAGAAATGCAACTGTACTTAGCCTAACACCTGGAATCTGGCTGGAAACCTACAGCTGTATCCAGGCTCCTAAACATGCACAGATCGAAACAGCAAACAATACGAATTTGTTTTGAATAGCATCAGATCTCAGCAAATTCAAAAAAAAAAAAGAACTTTTCAATTTCTGAAACAAGTTTAAAAAAGTTTTCAGTTGGTGCCAGCACTGGTGTGCTGGGCTAAGCCTCCACCTGCAGCACCGGCATCCCATTCGGGTGCCAGTTCAAGTCCCGGCTGCTCTACCTCCAATCCAGCTCCCTGCTAATGGTCTGAGAAAGCAGTAGAATATGACCCAAGTCCTTTGGCCCCTGCACCCATGAAGGAAACCCAATGAAGCTCCCAGTTCCTGGCTTCAGATAGGCCCAGATCCAGCCACTGTGGCCACTTGGGGAGTGAGCCAGTGGATGGAAAATTTCTCTCTGCCCATCTCTCTCTGTAACTCTTTCAAATAAAAAAAAAAAAACTAAAAAAAAGTTTTCTTTTTTTTTTTTAAATTTATTTTATTCATTCAAAAGAGTTACATAGAAAGGTAGAGACAGAGAGAGAGGTCTTCCATCCGCTGGTTCACTCCCCAGATGGCCACAATGGCCAGAGCTGCGCTGATCCAAAGCCAGGAGCCAGGAGCTTCTTCCAGGTTTCCCACATGGGTGCAGGGGCCCAAGGACTTGGGCCATCTTCTACTGCTTCCCCAGGTCACAGCAGAGAGCTGGATCAGAAGAGGAGCAGCCGGGACTAGAACCCGTGCCCATATGGGATGCTGGCGCTTTAGGCCAGGGCTTTAACCCTCTGCATGACAGCGCTAGCCCCCACAAAAAAGTTTTCAGCTAACTTTCAAGGTACTGACACTCCCCCAACCCTAACTCGCTATGGGGGTTCATCTCCCATCCCTAGTGCTGCAAAGTGGCCAAAGGCTGAGGGTTTATAATCGGGATACTGATTTATGTCTTTTATGTGATTTTTCTCTCAAATAGTTGACAAAGTATTCTTTAGCAAAATAAGGAAAATCCAGAAAACTCTGGCAAATTCAGTGATGCCATGGGTCCCAGTTCTCAGGGCCCTTCCTGAGTACAGAGTCTCCCAAGCTCGGGGGGGGGGGGGGGCGTGCTGCAGGTGGCCACCAGCTCCCGGAGTGAGCGGCCCCTGCCCTGCGCCCATCTGTACAAGTGCCCGACATCCAACCGCTGCTGGGCCATCACCGACACTGCGGTGCCTCTGCCCGGAGGGGGCTGTGGCTGCCCCTCACCCACGGGAGCCGTGATGCCTCAGTGCCCTCCACCATGAAAGCGTCTGGACAATGAAGCATGTGCCTGGCTCTCGTGGGGGCACCACAGTAGGTGTGTGGAGAGTGCAGTTAAGAGCTGAGTATTTTGTTGTGTGTTCTGAAATGCGTGTTCTGAAATCTGTGTTCTTGAAGGCCCTGTGCAGTGAGTGTTCCCCGAGTGTGAGCTGATGGCGGCCACCCGGCATCAGCACCAGGGGCCCGCAGGGGCCTCAGGCAAGGTTCAGTCCACACCGCCTTGCACCCACCTGCATGCCAATGATGGCGTAGATGAAGAAGAGCATGGCGATGAGGAGACACACGTAGGGCAGCGCCTGCAGACACACAGCCGTCAGCCGCGCAGCACCCCCAGCCGCCCTCCAGCTCCCTCGCCCCTCCCAGCCTCCCCTGCTGGAGCTGGGGACAGGCCCTGCCTCAGCCCCACCTTGAAGGACTGCACGAAGGTCCAAAGCAGGATGCGGATGGTGTAGCCCTGGCGCAGCAGCTTGATGAGCCGCGCGGCCCGGAACAGGCGCAGGAAGCTGAGGTTGATGAAGTTGTTCTGCGGGAAACAGGGTTGTCTCTGACTACCACAGGCACCCCTAGTGGTGCAGGCACATGGCCACCTCCCCACATCCGCTCCCCGAGCCCAAGGCACTAAAGAAAAGGAGCTAAAAGGCGAGAACAAAAGTCACCACTTCACAGTCTAAGCAGCAGTCAGCCACCAGAAAACCCTCCCAGGGTGAGGCCTGGCCCAACAACTGCTCCTCATGCCCCCCCACTCAGGGATCCTGCCCTCTGCTCAGGAGGCACAGAGGTGGAGGCTCTGCGAAGCAGCTCCCTGCCACCCGGCAGAGCTGGGCCACCTCTCACAGGACACAGCCCAGTGGTCCAGGTGCTTGGCCTGACCGTTCCTCCCATGCCCGCACTGGGCACTGTGCCTTTTTCTTCTGTGCTCAGTCCATGGAGCCCCTGCCTGCCCAGGACCCCAGTTCCTCCAGGGCTGCTGCAGCTGTCAGCAGACAAGTTACCACGAATGGAAGAACTCTCACCATGGAAGCCACTTCCGCAATCCACAGTCAGACAGGCCTCTCTGGAGAACCGCTCCCTTCTCCAAGGGGCTCAGAACTGAGCACAAAGATGAACCCACAAACCCCGGACTCCCAGCTGCCTGGGAGTGAGGCTTCTACTGGCCC
This sequence comes from Oryctolagus cuniculus, assembly GCF_964237555.1. NCBI lineage: Eukaryota > Metazoa > Chordata > Mammalia > Lagomorpha > Leporidae > Oryctolagus > Oryctolagus cuniculus. The sequence goes on along the minus strand of NC_091432.1, from coordinate 238,096,025 downwards.
CGGGGACCCTGCATTGTCGGTACATCCTGTGCAGGGGAGCGTGGCCCTGGGAAGCATTTGTGGACCCAGGCAGCTTCTGCTCAGTCTACGTCTATGTAGGGACCAGGAACCCACACACAGCCAGAGAGGCTTCCTGCCACTTTGGGTGTTCTAGATATGCAAGAAGCTCACAGGTGTAGTCAGGCTCAGTCATCAAAGAGAAAAGAGAACACAGACGCTGAGTGAGACGGCAGCAGCAGGAGTGCGCATGCAAGTGCAGAGGTACTGGGAGCCTGGGTGGAGAGGGGGCTCTGCCCCCAGGGCTGCCCGTCCTGGTCCTGCGGTCCTGGCCGGATGTGGCATTCTGGGAGGGAGCCTGGAGCTGTTTAACCTGCTTGTGTCCGGGGAAGAGACTCTCCATGTGGGACAAGCTGGCCAGGGACTGCTCAATGAATCCCGGGGATGCTCATGAGCCGGTGCAGCAGATCAGGGAAGGGGGCTCCAAAGTGCCTGGGCTGCTCCACTGGGTCTGTGGGGGTAGCACGATGACCACACAGCACCCACCTAGCTCCGGCAGCTACACAGACAACTTCCTGAAGGTAAGGAGGAAGGGAGACGGGACAGGGGCCACAGGAAGGGACAGGTGTTGTGCTGTGCAGAGCCTCAGGTCACCCAAACAAGCCTGCAGGACCAGGGCTCAGCCACATCCATCCATGGGGACTGAGGGGCTCCAGCAGGCCTCAGGAGAGGGTGGGGTGGGGACAGACGGGCAGCCCAAGAGAGCTGGGGGTTCACACGGTAACAACAGCCAACATCCAAGCACAGTGCGACAGGCTGGGCACCACTGTGCCAGCCACATGCAGGATGGCAGGAAAAGCAGGCATCACCTCTGGCCTCAGCTGCCTGGGAGGTGGACATGCCCCCCCCCCCCCCCCCCAGGATCCACGGTTTCTGTGGCACAGGAAGCAGTAGCTCCCTTTCCAGGCCAGGCCCTTCCTTGTCCACCTAAGCTGAACAGGAATGGTCTAGAGCACCCCAAAGGGGCTCCACGCACCCCTTGGCTGACGTACCCTGAAGGAACGCTGGTCCTTAACCCAACAGACACACTAGGGGCAGCCAGGCCCACGGGGTGGGGGTAACCCAGGAAAGGCATCGGAAAGTGCACCAAGCACCACATGGCACTGCCCCCCAGAGGTGATGACATCTCCTACATCCAGGCTCACCCCAGCCTCTGGCTGGAGTCACAGAAAAGGGAGGGCTTTGGTGCTGAGCGCCTGCAGAGGATTTGATCCAGACTTGAGGACGCCCACTGGAGGATGAGGTCTGGCTGTGGTCAGCAGGCACCCCGCTGTGGGAACACCCACTGATTCCCTCCCCCCAGTGGAGACACCCCGCTGACCCCCTCCCCCTCAGTGGGGACTCCTGCTGACCCACCTCCCCACAGTGGGAACACCCACTGACACACTCCCCCCAGTAGAGACACCCACTGACCCCCTCCCCCGAGGGGGGACTCCTGCTGACCCGCCTCCTGCCCCGGGGGGGGGTCTTCATGCACATACACATCACTGTGAGGAGAAGGGAAGGGGACGTGCGGGGGCAAAGGCTCCCACTAACGGAAGGCTGAGCCCACAAAGGAGGCACCGCCTGAGCATCGCCTCCTCAAAACCCAAGATTTCCTGCTCCAGCCGTGAAACCTTGCTAATAAATATTCACTTTTTGTAACAAGAATCTCAGATACCTGCAGCTTTAGATGAATTTCCACAGCTGCCACCAAATGTCTCTGCTCTCACTCCAGATCCCTAAGGACCTGGAAGGAGTCTTGGTTGGCACCTGCCCCCTGCACCAGCTTCCTGGCCAAAGGCACAGCACAAGCTGTGCTGTCAGCTGGGAAAGGGTCCCTCCCTCCACTCAGGCCCTGCAGAGTTCCTGAATCACGGTGACAAAAATCGCTCCTGACCCCCAGGAAGGGTCTGTCAGGAGGGGCAGAGGCTACAGGGGCTTTGCCAGGGCCACTCAGGGAAAGCTGAACCTTCTTATTTGTCACCACGATGGGGACACAGAAGAGGAGAGAAGACTGCAACAGAAGCCGTGGACGCAAGGGCTCTTAGGCACAAACCGTCCTGTGACATCTCAAGTCAAGTCCCAACAGGAAATCTCCCCAAGGCATCATCCCACCGCCCACTCCAGAAACCCCCGGAACCACTCAGCTCCTGGGAGGGCCCGCAGCACCGCTGCTGCCTCCCCAGGAGCTGGGGTGGGGCACAGGAGGCCAGAGGTGAGTCCAGCCACACAGAGCGCAGGGTGCAGAGGACAGCGGAGCAGGCAGAGCAAGGTGAGCAAGAACCACTTAAAGTCACGAAACCAACCCTTTCCTGTATGTGATGTTTTCATGGATGGACATTTGCGGGTTATTGACAGATTGGGGTGGTTTGAGCAGCGGCACGCAACATACAGACGGAGACATGGGTTTTCGCATTGTATGTTGGTTGGATGGCGTGAGTCAGCAGGTAGGTTAGGGTACGTCAAGAACAAAAACAGGAAACAAAAGAGAAGATGAGTCATCAGAACAAGCAACAACTCAAACTCTGAATACTTCACTAGAAAATCTCCAGATCTGCGTAAACTGCACGTTTTTTCTTAAAATGCATCAAATCAAAACACAGCTTGAAATCTGGGCAATGCAACAGGGTGGCATTCATTTGCATTCTTGTTTATAATGCAAATCCAAAGATGACTCACAGACACTTGTTTTTTATTTCCAGGCAAAGAAATCAATGTCAGTTTTATGCAAGTTTGGAGCCCTCTCCCTAGGTGCCCTGGCTAAGACTGTTGCTCTATTTCGATTTTAAGTTGAAGATGGAAACTGACACTCATATTTTTGCCCAAGAAAAAAAAGGATGTCCACGAGGTAAACAATGAAGTGGCTCTGGATGAGAAGCAGACAGACAGACGACCACAGCAATCCGTGACGCCTCCTTTGTCTCCTCCAGGCGCACAGGGCCACGGCCTGGGCGCCAAGGGCAGTGGTGGCTACTGAGGAGCCGAGCTGTCAGACCAGCTGGCTTCTCAGAGCAGCAAGGCTTGACGGTGGAGGCCAGGGAGAGCCTGCTTGAAGCAGGGCCCGACCTAAGCACAAGCAACCCAGAGGGCAGACAAAGCACTCAGCTGCTACACTGCAGGAGCTGGCTGCCTTACACCAGGGCCACGCTGCATTACTGGGACATCAGCAAGGTGCCCCTACCTGCTCCCACCTCTCCCCGAAGCCAGAACTCTGGACCTCCACCCACTCCGGGAAGAAGAAACTCCCATGAATGTCCCCACAGCTGTGACCGGACCGGGTTTCCGAGGGGAGGCCCACAGGCATGAGGAGCTCCTCTAGGAAGCCACCCTGGGGCTGAAGCACAGCAGACACCGGGAGACACCACTGCACCGTGAGGGGATGGCAGTTTCCGGCTTGTTTGCCTGGATTACCAGATCATTAACTTTTAAAAACAATGAAACATACCACATGAACAAGAGAATATGTAAAAATATCCTAAAGAAAATAAAACAAATAGAAAGGAACACCGGGTGGGTGTTTGGCTACACTGGGGTGCCTGCATCCAGCTCCCTACTGCCGTACCCTGGGAGGTCAGGTCAAGTAGTCAGGTCCCAGCAACCTGTGTGGGAGACCCAGATGGAGTTCCAGGCTCCTGGCTTCAGCCTGGCCCAGCCTTGACTGTTGTGGGCATCAGGGAGTGAACCAGCGGGTGGGTGACTGACACACACATACTCTTTCTCTCTCAAACACACACACACAGGATGCCACTACCACTTCTGCAACCCTTCCTGACCGTGTCTCCATCCCTCTTCTCTGGATTTGAAGACTGCTCTTAATTTTTTAATGACTGCTTGTCTTTACGGTTTTACCATAAACTCACCGAGTGCGCTGTGCTGCCTGTTACTAAGCTCGGTAACGGGGTCACCCTGCGGCACCTTCTCTGCCTGTGTTCTGACAGCAGGCAGACACTGCTCCACAGAAAGACCTGCTCTGTCTTTTCTATTGCATGTGGCACTTCCTCCTACTGAGGAGCACAGAGCAGTCAGCCACCGTGAACACCTGTGGGGACCACCTTCAGAGTCAGCTGGGTAAATGTGCTCTGGGACCCCCCACCCCGCCGGGCTTCCGGTTGCTCTACCCACCAGGTTCTGCCAAACTTCCCAAGACAGGTACACCAATGGGGGCTCCACACCCTTGCCAATACTCAGCATTGCCGGAATTTCCAATGCCTGACAAACGAGCGTATTATCAGTGGCATCTCAATGCCATTTCAGGGTGTATTTCTCTGATTACAAATAAGGTGGAGCATCTTTCCTTATGCTAATTGTCCATTTGCATATTCCACTTTGAAACTGGCACAGCCTGGCTGCTCTCACCTCTATTTATTTATCTAGGTGCCAGAGGGTCCCAGCCCCTCACTGATCCCATGCAGTCTCATGGATCAGAAGCCATTTTTTGCCAATCCCAATTCAACGTTGCTGACCTCACTCTCTCCTCCACACCCCGACCCAGGGTCCAGCTGCAAGGGATGGCCAGACTTCCTTTGGGAAGGCTGACAGGAGACTCCAACCTACTGTGTACAAACTGTACCTGGAGCCTCCCAGCGGACCCATTCTGCACTCTGCACACACTCCTCATCCCCACCCTTCCAAGTGCTCAGGATGGGAAGCCTGAGGCCATCCTGGCTCCTCTTCCACACCTGTCCCTGGCTGGTCCACTGGTCTGCTCTCCAGCTGCACCCAGCCCCAGCAGCTTCTCACCCCCTGCACTTCTCACCCTCCAGGCCTGACACTGTATCCACCTCTACATCTGTCTCTGAGGGACTCAGCTCAGGCCAGGAGCACCAGAGACTTCGTGTTCTGCACGTGTTCTTATTTGTTGTCACCTGACAGAGCACCTGGCCTGCTCGGTGCACCCAGAGCCCCCCCGCAGACACAGCCCCAGCCGCTCATGGCGCGGACATCCTGAATCATACACCTCCTGCCCTCTCTCACACCACCATTCCCCCCAGATAAACGACTGGCACTGAATTATTCATGACCACCCCGAACTGGAGTACGCTGCTTCCTCCCCTGCCCCTGTTCCACGTTCTCAAAAGAGAAGCCAGAGCTACATCTCAAAATCCACATCAGACCACTCCTCTACACAACCCACCACCCGCCCTACCTTACTGACTCTGGAGAGCACAGCCCTGCTCTGATGGAGCTGCTCGCCCGTACCCAGGCCGTTCACCAGCCCCTCCCAGGCACAGGCACAGGACAGGCACGAAGAGGGAAACTGTCTGCAACTCCTCAGTTACAATCGGGCTCTGTACGTCTGCATTAACAGACCAGTCCCATCCTGAAGTCCTGAAGGTAACTTTTTTTTTCTTATTTTTTTTATTTTTTTTTTAACTTTTATTTAATGAATATAAATTTCCAAAGTACGGCTTATGGATTACAATGGCTTCCCCCCCATAACGTCCCTCCCACCTGCAACCCTCCCCTTTCCCACTCCCTCTCCCCTGAAGGTAACTTTTTAAATCTTACGAGTTTGAAAGTTGTGTTTCTTACACTGAAGCCTTTCATCCACCTGAAGTCTATTTCTTGTGGACACCAATCAATTCCCATGTCGGCTGTTCTGACCGCTGAGCTGCAGTCAGCAGTGTCCTAACCAAGTTCCCGCAAGTACGGGAGCTCTGACCCCCCACTGCCCGTGTAGCTGTCCCTCAGCCAATGCCATTATCAGCACAGCTCTGCAGTGTCAGTGTATGCAGGACAGACCCTCCCCTGCCACCCAGCCTCTTCCTCTTCTATATCTCTTGGCTGTTTGGGATTCTCTGCTCTTATAAATTTTAGAAACAGTTGGGGCTGGAGTTGAGGTGTAGCAGGTGAAACTGCCACCTGAGGTGCCGGCATCCTGTTTGAGTCCTGGCTGCTCTATTTCCCATCCAGCTCCCTGCTAATGTGCCTTGGAAAGCAATGGAAGACACCCCAAGTGCCTGGGCCCCTGCGCCCATGTGGGAGACCCGGAAGAATTTCCAGGCTCCTGGTTTCAGCCTGGCCCAGCCCTGGTCATTGGAGCCATTTGGAGTGAACGCAGCAGATGGAAGATCTCTATGTCTTTCAGTCTCTCTCTCGCTCTGTAACTCTGCCTTTAAAAAATAAAAATAAAAAATCATTTTAGAAGTAGTTTGTGAAGTTACACAACACAAAAACAAAAACTTTGATATTTACTGGGCCTGCATTGAATCAGCAGACCCTTTGGGGGAAATCAATAATTTTTATGAAACTGACTACCAACTTATTAACATGATTGTAACTCCTAGCCTTGTCTTCTTCAATGTCTTTCAATAAAGTTTAATGGTTTCCTACATAAAGGTCTTGCACACTTATACTGTGAGGTTCTTTGTCAGGACTGTTGACTTCAACTGTGACGCAACCTTGCTAAACAAGGCAATCAGTATTTGGTTATTTCGGCTTCCTGATGAGGCTCTCCCTGTTGATGGGGATGCTACTTTCCTGCTCTCACCTTCGTGCACTTTGTTTTCTCCTGGCTTCTTCACTCAGTGCTCACTGAACACCTGCAAAGTGGCTGGCACTGCTCCAAGCTCTGGGCACAGAGCAGTGTGCAAAAGTGATGACCTCCGACCGGGGGAAAGATAGGCTGAACTGACGCAGATCTCATGTTCTATGCCGAAAGCAGCACTAACAAGCATTTGTCCTTTCTGGTTTTAAAGGGAATTCTTTCTGAATTTCACCACTATACATGATGTCTTTTAAAATTAGGGACTGTTCATTCTTTTTCTATTCTCTGGAAGAATTTAATTCTGGAATCATATTTCTTTGTATTTTAGATAGAAACCTAGTACATAAACCCATTAGAATTTGCTGGTTTTTTTTTTTTTTTTTTTTTTTGGTGTGGGAAAATTGTGTACCAACTCAACTTCTTTAGTATTTTAATAAGACCATTGAGGTTCTTATATTTTCATCTGTCAGATTTTATTTATATATTTTCAGCATTCTGTGTGCCTCAGTTTTCAAGTACATGGCATAAGCTCTCAACATCCACTTGATCTTTCTTTCCCTTGTGGTTAATCTGGCCGGGTTGTGTCCACTTTCAAGTCCTTAAAGAACCAAGTTTAGACTTCATTTTTCCTGCTGTGCTTATGATTCCTACTTCTGCAACTTCTGGTCCTATATTTTCTTCTACTTTATTGAGCTTATCCTGCTGTTCTTTTTCTGACTTGTTAGGTGCTTAATGCCTTTTAGTCTTTCAGGAAGCACTAAGACTGAACTTCCTGCAAACACAGTCATTCCTCAGTGCTCTGGAGCAGCTGGCTTCAGGACCCCATGTGCACGCCAAGAGCAGGGGACACTAAAATCCCCTACAGAAAATGGTGTACCCTGAACAGAGCCCACACAGTGTTCCTGCACTCTGTGAGTCATCTCTGGATTACAGGGTAAACGTTATGCACATAGCTGCTACCCACATTGTGCAGGGAATAATGGCAAGAGGGAAAATCCTACAGGTTCAACACAGATACTATTTACCTTCAAATATTTTCTATACGCGTGGCTGAGTCTGGAGATACAAACCATGTGGACCTTGGCCTGGATACGCACCCTGTCCCGCTGTGTCCCTGGAGTTTAAATATGCAGCACTGTCATTGTATCTCTGTTGGACGTATTTTCTAATTTACATTATTATTCCATCTTGGCCCATGACTTATCCAGAAGGTCCTGCCCTCAAAGGTGCCGACCCCACCCTCTGCTCTGAGCACTCCTGCTCACTACACCCGCCCCCAACGAGCTTTCACTCCCCAGTTGGCCACAATGGCCAGGGCTGGGCCAGGCTGAAGCCAGGAGCCAGGAGTTTCTTCTGGGTCTCCCATGTGTGTGCAAGGGCCCAAGCACCTGGGCCATCTTCTGCTGCTTTCCCAGGCTATTAGCTTGGAGCTGGATGGGATGTGGAGCAGCTGGGACACAAATCAGCACCCACGTGGGATGCCTGTGCTGGAGGAGGCTTCACACTGGCCCTTGCCTCTTGATGCAAGGACTCCCACAGACTGCCAGAACCTGTTTTGCAGGTGGAGGTGAACCTGCTGGATTCTTCCATTCCTGATCCAGACAACTCTAAGGTGGGGTCCACACTACCCCCAGAGCTTCCCTGCAGGAGTGAGCCAAAAGTTCGATCCATGGAACTGCTGATAGCATCTCCCTTCCTCACCACCACATTTGCAAGAAGACACACTTGAGCCACAGCCTGATCCTAATACAGCTGGCCCCAGTTGGTTCCATGGAAGCACTCTCAGGATGGGGCACATGGGCACTGCTCGCTGGCCAGACTCTCACTCTGTTGGTGTGAGTGAGGTGGCAGCAACTCCTGGGGTGCTACTAGTGCTGATATCAGGGGTGCTGTGGCACAATGGGTTAAGCTGCCACTTGCAACACCAGCACCCTGGCTGCTCCACTTCCGATCCACCTCCTTGGTAATGTGCTTGGGAAGGCAGCAGAGGACAGCCCAAGTGCTTGGGTCCCTGCTGCCCATGTAGGAGACCTGGAAGAAACTCTTGGTTTTGGCCTGGTCCAGCCCTGGCTGTTGCAGCCATTTGGAGAGACAAGCAAAACACAGCCTAGCTAGTTGGATAGAATCACCACAGTGCGCAGCAGGGCTGAACTAGCAACCAAGCACACAGACCCACAAGACCCTTAGTGACAGCTCACAGACCATGGCTCTCCTAGAGCAAAGCAGGGAACACAGAGGGTGGCCAAGGGCCACTGCCTGATGTGTATGGGGTCAAAGTGGTCAGCATGGACGACCAGAAGGCTCACGCAACACTGCCATGGACAACCACGCCCTTGCAAGTTTCCCAGCCACAGGCAATTTTCAGAGCCAAAGCCCACAGCTTACAGGAGAGAAGGACCCTGAATCACGGGACAAATAGATCCAACTCCTTTTCTAGAGAGAAGAATCCCTGGGTATTTTAAAGGCTGCTGGAAACTAGGTCCAAGCCGACATCAACATTGGGAGGCTGAAATGGTGCTGGGCCCAACGGCAGAGCATGGACACAGAGAGGCCAGGCCGCCTCCCAGGAGGCCCAGTGTGTCCACCAGCCCCGCCCATGTCCTAGATATGTCTTCAGGGGCAAATACAGCTGGCAGAACCCTGGTTTCTTGGCAGGTGGACTATGGGTCACCACACAATAGCAAAGGCCAAGCAGGCTCCTGGACACCAATGCCCCAGCCAAAGTGCCCAATCACACAACTGCACCCTGTGTACAGCGGAGAAATCAGAGGTGGTGATCCACCGCTCACCCTCACTTGGCTCAGCAGTGCTGCTCGTGCAGGAAACCAGGGTCACAATGGCTGGCAGACCAGGCCAAAGCAGGGTCAGGGACTCGCTGCTGCATGAGACCTGACCTGCTCTGCCTCTGGACCTCGGGATACAGCTGCAGGCCGGGTGAACACATGTTCCCCAGGCCCATGGCTCAGGGGGTCAGAAGCAGCTTGCGCTCCCTTCTGACAACTGTGGCCTGGCCCCTGGCCCCTGACTGTCCCACGATGCTGGTGACAGGTAGGACTGGGGCGCAGGACCTGATGCGCCACGCGCACTCCAGGGCTGGGGTGATACATCTTGTAAGGATTTGTGCGCCTGCCACATTGGGGATGGAGCTCTGAGGCAAATCTACGTGGTGCTATCATCGGCCCTGCAGCTTGGGCCACAAGACCCCGCTGCTCCCACGAAACCAGAGGTGTGGGGGGGGGGGGTGAAGATGCTGCACAGCCACCAGGCAGCAGGGAAGGCAGAAAAGCGGCACCAGTGAGAGGGCCAATGCCTCGCTCCTGGCCCCCATGGGAGCTGCAGGCCATACCAGTGTGTAGGACCTCAGAGTGTCCCCTCGCAGTGGTGAGTGGCCATACTCCCTGGCAGCTCTGGGAACAAGGAGATGGGCCCCTAGCACCAAACCTAAGCCAGTATAGAGGGCTGGCCCAGCCCTCCCACTGCACATCTCGGCCTCCTCAGCTTGGCCCTGCTGCTGCCTGGTGGGGGGTTTGCTACACTAGAAGGAAATACTCGTGCCCGGCTATGGGTGGGCTGGCTGCACTGGTACAGGTCTCCCTAGGGTCCCTGCAGGGCAATCTGAAAAACAGAGGTGAGGCAGAGCTCTGGGCAGTGTCCCTGGGCAGCCCCTGCTCAAGTGGACAAATAGGCTGCTCAGGTCAGGCTAAGCATGGCAGTATCCTAGGCAGGGCAAATGGGGTCTGGGGAGGAGGCACCCAGATGGGCCCTGGGCATGGGCCCCGTGTGCAGATCTACCTACTGCAGCCGACTCCCACCAGGGAGCACTGAAACCCGTGTTGGGATGAGCTGGCCCACAGATTGTCAACCAGGTGGGTCCTCACCAGTCCCCTCATTTACAGAGTAGACTCCTGGATGGAGTGACTGTGGTGGCCAAGAACCTCTCTGCAAGGCCAATGCTAACCATGCAATTGACAGGCCGTGAGCAGAGGACAATCCTCGGCCTCTGTGTGTGACTGGGCTTCATGGGGCTGAAGTGACCCCAAAGAGGACAGGATGCAGCCATAGCCCAGGCGTGGGTCTGCCTTTCCTGATACAGCGCCTTGGTTGGCACTGGTGTCTGAGGGCTCAAATCAGAGACTGCCCAACATGGAACTCCATGTGACATCAACTTGGGATGTTCACAGGGCCCACCAGTGTACACCATACCACACTGCCCAGAGGTGCCAGCCCTGACCACTGGCAGGGGCAGGGGGAAGTCTGGGTGGGAACTCAGGGGTTCACTGGAACCTTTTTGGACACTTCCAGGTCCCGTCTGGACCGTGATCAGAGGGTTACGCAACCAGGGTCAGACAAGGGAATGGCAGGCAGCAGCCTGGGCTACTGTGAGGGCCTGGTCACCTCATCAGGCCAGCAACCAGAGTGGTACAGGCTGGCCACAGGTCAGAAGGGTAGTGGAGCAACAACATGGACGTCAGCCCCCCAGGACCCACACATCAGTGGAATCTCCGGCTTGTCTCCCAGAGACTGTGACCAGAACCACCCTGAAGAAGGAGCAGGATGAACACCGTGTGAGGAGTGGGCAAAGCTGAGCAGGGTCAGGCAAAAGCCCTGGGCCTCCCACTTGGTCCTATTACAGTGGTGCACAATGGTCCTGGAGTCCCAACAGCTGGGGCTACCAAAGCCTACTCCACCTGCATGCAGGGAGCCAGTGGTTCAGGATCAACACAGCAGGTACACCCTTTACCCCAGCAGCCACACAGGTAATAGTGCAGCTCCTGTCCCCATCGAGAGGGCTCCAAGAAGTGAGCAGTCCTTGTCTCCAGAGGCCCCCAGGGGATGACCTGCATCCATGTCCAGGACTGGGCCCCTTCCTGTCCCCAGCCTGCTTCCCATACCCCTGCCAGCTTTTCCTGGGAACGCTTATCAAGAAACAGCTTTCACAGGAATCCTCACTTCAGTGCGATTCCTAGAGAACCCAACTTAAAACCAACAGTGAGATTTTCTGCCACTTATTTCCCAGTGTGTTAAACCTAAAGAACGCTGCTTTGTGATTTTGATTCTTTGGAATTTGCGGAGACGAGTTCATGTGCCCAGCACCGGTCAGTTTTTAGGAGTGATCCATGTACGTGAGCTAAGAATGAGCATCTCCAGAGACAGTACATCCACCTGCATCAACAGACCTGACGTGCGAAACCTAATTCCTCACTTATTTTGGTTTATATATTCTGATACCGAGTTGTTAGAGGCACAAAGGTAAAGGATTCCTGTCTCTCCAGTCAGCCGTCGCCACACAGCTCTGGGTGGTCCCAGACCACCAGCCTGGAAGGCCTTTGGGAACCATTCTCTCACCCAAGGAAGAACACCTGCCAAGAGCACAACCAGCCCCTGAGCTCCAGCTCTGGAGAGTGGCTCCATCTCTCCAGGGTCTCCTGGGGAACCATGGACCACGATAGCAGAGGCAGGGCCTGGGGATGCACTGAGGGGAGCACCTTCTGGAAGGAAACCACTCTGGGGCCCTGGAGGGAACAGCAAATGCTACTCACCGCAATCTCTGTTACCAAAATATCAGTAATACTTCCCAACACCGTGACAAAGTCAAAGACATTCCAGGCATCTCTGAAATAGTTCTAAGGAAAAAGAAAAGGTGGTTAGTACAGGCAGTGTTGGTACAGTTGGTACAGTGAGGCAGGGGTTGTGAGGGCTCTGTTGAGCCAGGAGCTGATCAGGACAGGGCTGAGGGCACAGGACAGACAAGCCACTCCTGGAGGCACGGCACATGGCCAGTGACAGCAACACCACAGACATCTCTGGGCTAGGGCAGGTACAGAACCCAGAGCTGTGTGTCTAGAGAGGAGGGGCCTGGCCCCGCCTGCCTCCCGGGACCTGGGCTGGGGACAGAGTCAGTGCAGCTGCAGACGGCACCACATGTGCGCTGGGGGCTGGGAGATCCCAGCTGCACCCTGCACAGAAGGAGCCAGGATGCAGGCCACCAGGGGCAGGGAAGGAGCCGCGGCACATACCAGCACCCCGAAGGCGATGATCTTCAGCACACACTCCATGGAGAACATGGACGTGAACACGATGTTCAGGCATTTCAGCATTAGCTCATACTCGTACGGCGCATCGTAGAACTGCCCGGGGAAAGAGGCCATCCATCCTGGGCCCAGTAGCCCCAGGACGCCCTGCCCAGAACCACCAAAGCCTCCTGCCCGAGTACAGGGGCCAGACGAGACTCCACACCAGCCCAGGCAGGGGATGCCCCTCCCTGCTCTCCCTCAAGGTCTCCAGCACCTTCTCACTACCTCAGCCTATAGACCACATGGAGCAGCGGGTCCCACGGCACCAGTGGCTGTCTCGGCCTCAGCTGCCGCTGCCGCCTGGGGGCTACACGCACCTTCATCATCAGCACCACAGTGTTGAGGGCGATCATAGCCATGATGAAGTACTCAAAAGGTGGGGACACCACGAACGTCCACGTCTTATACTGGAACGACTGCTTGTTCTGGGGCATGTACCGCGTCAGGGGTCTGGCGCTGATGGCAAAGTCGATGCAAGCCCTCTGCACGGGGAGAAGGGAGCACCAAGGCGCTGGGAGCCCGCCGCCTCCTGCACACTCACCCACCTTCCCTCACCCTCACGGGCAGCCTGAGGGCAGGAGGCAAGCTGAGGCAGTGCAGGACTCCCCCACCCAACCCAGCCTCTCGCTCCACGGGGGAGGAGGCCCTGCCCATGCTGGCGGCCAATGGCAGCGGTGAGGAACCCCCATGCCGTGGTCTACTCCCATCCCAGCAGCCGCACGGCACCCACCTACCTCGTTCTTCTCCAGGCTGCACTCGGACATCACCTTGTCCCCCTGCTCCTGGAAGGTGATGATGATCAAGGCCACGAAGATGTTGACAAAGAAGAAGGGAAAGACCACAAAGTAGACCACGTAGAAGATGGAGAGCTCCATGCGGTACCCGGGGCTCGGGCCCTGCTCCTCGTAGGTGGCATCCACAGAGTGTTTCAGCACCCTGGGCCGGGCGGAGAAAGGCCTCGAGACCCGCACCACAGGGACGGGGCGGGGGTGCCCTGACCACACCACAGGGATGGGGCAGGGGGCCTTAACCACATCACAGGGAGGGGCAGGGGGGGTCTTGACCACACCACAGGGACGGGGCGGGGGTGCCCTGACCACACCACAGGGATGGGGCAGGGGGGCCTTAACCCCATCACAGGGAGGGGGCAGGGGGGCCTTGACCACACCACAGGGAGGGGGCAGGTGGGGCCCTGACCACACCACAGGGATGGGCGAGGGGCCCTGACCACACCACAGGGATGGGGCAGGGGGGCCTTAACCCCATCACAGGGAGGGGGCAGGGGGGCCTTGACCACACCACAGGGAGGGGGCAGGTGGGGCCCTGACCACACCACAGGGATGGGCGAGGGGGCCTGACCACACCACAGGGATGGGGGGGACCCTGACCGCACCACAGGGTCATGGTGGGGCGGGGGAGGCGCCCTGATTGCACCACAGGGATGGGCGGGGGCCCTGACAGCCTGCCTGCTATAGGGAGCACTCACATGGGCCACCCTTCCCCTGTGGACACCGTGAAGAGCGTTAGCAGAGCCCAGAGCACGTTGTCATAGTGGAAGTCATATTTCTTCCACTGCCTCGGTTGAGCTTCCACTTCCTCCTTCTCATAATCCAAATACTGACCCCTGGGGACACGAGCAGAGGGGGCTGCAGGTTAGAGGCGAAGGCTCCAAGTGGAGCATGCGGCCATGGCCAACTGATATGGGAGGGGCACTGAGACCCTTCCACGGGAGAGGACTGCAACGCCAGGCACTGGGGCAGCCGCAGCCACTCCTTCTGGAAACAAAGGGATTAAGTTGGACCCCACCCCGCTCCATACAAAAAATGAGTCTGAGCCAGATTAGACACCTAAACATAAATACCTAAATGCTAAATGTATAGAAATCTTAGAGGAAAACATCAGGGCAAATCTTTACGACCCTGTTAGGTGGGAAGGGATTTTTAGGACACCAAAATCATGAGCGGAAAGAGGGACATAGAAACAGCTGCCTCAGAACTGAAAGCTTCTGTGCTTCAAATGGCACCTCCAGGAAAGTGCACAAGAGCCTGCAGGTGCAGGGCAGAGCGGCCCAGCTGTCTGTGATGCCACTCGCTTGCCACACAAAGCCACCAACCAAACCTTGGTCTGCTGCAGGGCTACTGAGTTTTCCACTTTAAGGTGAACTATTAGTTACCACATATCCGAAAAAACATATGGTATCTGTCTTTTTTTTTTTTTTTTTTGACAGGCAGAGTGGACAGTGAGAGAGAGAGACAGAGAGAAAGGTCTTCCTTTTTTGCCGTTGGTTCACCCTCCAATGGCCGCCGCGGCCTGCGCGCTGCGGCCGGCGCACCGCGCTGATCCGATGGCAGGAGCCAGGTATTTATCCTGGTCTCCCATGGGGTGCAGGGCCCAAGCACCTGGGCCATCCTCCACTGCACTCCCTGGCCACAGCAGAGAGCTGGCCTGGAAGAAGGGCAACCGGGACAGAATCCGGCGCCCCCACCGGGACTAGAACCTGGTGTGCCGGTGCCGCAAAGCAGAGGATTAGCCTAGTGAGCCACGGCGCCGGCCGGTATCTGTCTTTTGGGACTGGCTTATTTCACTAAGCATAATGGTTTCCAGTTGCTTCTGTTTAGTTGCAAATGATAGTATTTCATTTTTTTCCTATTGAATAGTATTCCATAGTGTGTACACATACACCAAAATTTATCCAGTCATCAGCTTATGGACAACTGGGTTGATTCCATATATTAGCTATTGTGAATTGAGCTGCAATAAACACAGGGGTACAGATAAATCTTTCATATACTGATTTCATTTCCCTTGGAAAAATTCCCAGGAGTGGGATGGCTGGATCATATGGTAGGTCTATATTCAGATTTCTGAGGTATCTCCATATTGTCTTCCATAGTGGCTGCACCAGTTAACATTTCCAAAAGTAGATTAGGGGACCTTACCAGCATTTGTTGGTTGTTGATTTCCGTATGAAAGCCATTCTAACAAGGAGGTGAGGTGAAACCTCATTTTGGTTTTGATTTGCGTTTCCCTGATGGCTATTGAACCTGAGTATTTTTCATGTGTCTGTGGGCCATCTGCATTTCCTCTTTTGAAAAATGTCTGTTCAGGTCCTTTGCCCATTTCTTAACTGGGTTGTCTGCTTTGTTGCTGAGTTCCTATAGATTCTGGATATTAACCCTTTATCAGTTGCACAGTTTTTAAATATTTTCTCCCATTCTGCTGGATGCCTCTTCACTTTGCTGAGTGTTTCTTCTGCAACGCAGAAGCTTCTCAGCTTGATGTAAATCCCAATTGTCAATTTTGGTTTTGACTGCCTGTGCCTCTGCAGTCTTTTCCAAGAACTCTTTGCCTGTGCCAGTGTCTTGCAGGGTTTCCCCAATGTTCTCTAGTAATTTGATGGTACTGGGTCATAGATTTAGGTCTTTGATCTGTTTTGAGTGAATTTTTGTGTAAGGTGTAAGGTAGGGGTCTTGCTTCATACTTCTGCATATGGAAATCCAAAGAGACTGACCTTGATCCAGAGATTGATTTTAGCTCCTTTGACAAAGATAAGTTGGTTATAGATGCATGGATTGATTTCTGGTGTTTCTATTCTGTTCCATTGGTCTATCCATCTGTTTTTGTTCCAGTACCAGGCTGTTTTGATTGTAACTGCCCTGAAGTATGTCTTGAAATCTGGTATTGTGATGCTTCTGGCTTTGTTTTTGTTGTATAAGATTGCTTCAGCTATTAGGGGTCTCCTGTGTTTCCATAGGAATTTCAGCATTGTTTTTCCTATTTCTGAGAAGACTGTCCATGGTATTTTGATTGGTATTGCACTGAATCTATAAATTGCCTTTGGAAGTAAGAACATTTTGATGCCACTGATTCTTCTAATCCATAAGCACAGAAGATTTTTCCATTTTTTGTCTTTTTCTATTTCTTTCTTTAATGTTTTGTAATTTTCATAGAAGAGATCTTTTATGTCCTTGGTTAAATTTATTCCAAGGTGTTTAATGTTGTTTTAGCTACTGTGAATGGGATTGATCTTAGAAGTTCTTTCTCAGCTGTGGCATTATCTGTGTATACAAAGGCTACTGATTTTTTTGTGTTAGTTTTATATCCTGCCACTTTACAAAACTCTCTTATGAGCTCCAATAGTCTCTTAGTGGATTCTTTTGAATCCCCTATATATAGAATCACATAATCTGCAAATATGATTTGACTTCCTCCTTCCCAATTTGTATCCTTTTGATTTTTCTTTTTTTTTTAAAGATTTATTTTATTTATTTGAAAGACAGAGTTACAGAGAGAGGTAGAGACACACACAGAGAGAGAGAGAGAGAGAGAGAGAGAGAGAGAGCAAGCGAGCTTTCATCCGCTGGTTCACTCCTCAGATGGCCACAATGGCCAGAGCTGCGCTGATCTGAAGCCAGGAGCCAGGAGCTTCCTCTGGGTCTTCCACGTGGGTGCACGGGCTGAAGGACTTAGGCCATCTTCCACTGCTTTCCCAGACATAGCAGAGAGCTGGATTGGAAGAGGAGCAGCCGGGACTCGAACCGGCGCCCATATGGGATGCTGGAGCTTCGGGCCAGGGTGTTAACCCACTGTGCCACAGCACTGGCCCCTGATTTCTTTTTCTTGCCTAATGGCTCTGGTTAAAACTTCCAGGACTTTATTGAATAGCAATGGTGAGAGCAGGCATCCCTGTTTGGTTCCGGATTTCAGTGGGAATGCTTCCAACTATCCCCATCCAATAGGATGCTGACCGTGGGTCTGTCATAAATTGCCTTGTGTTGAGGAATATTCCTTTTTTATATATATAAAGATTTACTTATTTGAAATCAGAGTTACACAGAGAATGGAGAGGCAGAGAGAGAGGTCTTCCATCCGATGGTTCACTCCACAGATGGACGCAATGGCCAGAGCTGCGCTGATCTGAACCCAGGAGCCAGGGTCTTCTTCTGGGTCTCCCACATGGGTGCAGGGGCCCAAGGACTTGGGCCATCTTATACTGCTTTCCCAGGCCATAGCAAATAGCTGGATTGGAAGAGGAGCAGCCAGGACTCAAACCGGCGCCCATATGGGATGCCGGTGTTTCAGGCCAGGGTGTTAACCCGCTGCACCACAGCACCGGCCCTGAGGAATGTTCCTTCTATACCCAATTTGCTTAAGGTTTTCATCATGAAAGGGTGTTGTATTTTATCAAATGTTTTCTCTGTGCCTTTTGAGATAATCATATGGTTTTATTAAGTTCATTGCTGTGATGTTATCGCATTAACTGATTTGTAAATGTTGAAACATTCCTGCATACCAGGGATAAATTCCACTTGGTTCAGGTAAATAATCTTTTTGATATGCTGTTGGATTCTATTGGATAGTATTTTGTTGAGGATTTTTATATCTATGTTCATCGGGGAAATTGTTCTGTGATTCTCTTCCTCTGCTGTATCTTTTTCAGGTTTAGGAATTAAGGTGATGCTGGCTTCATAGAAAGAAATTGGGAGGATTCCCTTCCTTTCAATTGTTTTGTGAAGGTTGAGAGGAATTGGAGTTAGTTCTTCTTTAAATGTCTGGTAGAATTCAGCAGTGAATCCATCCGGTCCTGGGCTTTTCTTTCTTGGGAGCATCCTTATTACTGATTCAATTTCCATCCTGGCTATTGGTCTATTTAGGTTTTCTGTGTCTTTATGGCTCAATTTTGGTAGGTTGTATGTGTCCAGGAATTTATCCATTTCTTCCAGATTTCCTGATTTGTTGGCATACAGCTCTTTGTAGTAATTTCTGGTGGTTCTTTTTATTTCTGTGGTATCTGTTGTTACATTTCCTTTTTCATCTCTAACTTTATTGATTTGGGTCTTTTTTTTTTTTTCTTTTTTGGTTAGTTGTGCCAGTGGTGTGTCAATTTTGATTATTTTTCAAAAAAAGAAGCTCTTCGTTTCACTAATCTTTTGGTTTTTTGGGGGGTCAATTTTGCTTGTTTCTTCTCTATTTTTAATTATTTCTTTTCTCCTACTAACTTGGGTTTGGTTTGTTGTTGTTTTTCTAGGCCCTTGAGATGCATTGATAGCTCATTTATTTGGTGCCTTGCCAATTTTTGATGTAGGCACCAACTGCTATAGATTTTCCTCTGAACATTGTTTTTGCTGTATCCTATAAGTGTTGACATGTTGCACGGTTGTCTTCATTCGTTTCCAGAAAATTTTTGATTTTTTTTTTAGATTTCTTCTATTACCCACTGTTCCTTCAGGGGTATGTTGTTCAATCTCCATGCATTTGCATATGTTCTAAAGATTCTTGAGTTACTGATGTCCAGCTTCATTCCATTGTGGTCGGAGAAGATGCATGGTATGATTTTGATTTTTTTGAATTTGCTGACTTGTCTTATGGCCTGGCCCGTGGTCAAGCCTAGAGAAAGTTCCATGCGCTGCTGAGAAGAATGTGTATTCTGAAACTGTAGGATGAAACTTCTGTAGATACCCTTCAGGTCTATAGTGTCAACTAACCGTTGTTTCCTTGCTGATTTTCTATGTGGTTGATCTGTCCATTGCTGAAAATGGTGTATTGAAGTCCCTTATTACTACTGTATGGGAGTCTATGTCTCCCTTTAGATCCATCAACATTTCTTTTAAATAGCCAGGTACCCTGTAATTGGATGCTTATGTGTTTATTATAGTCACATCTTCCTGTCAAATTGATCGCTAAGTCATTACATAGTGCCTTGCTTTGGCTCTTTCAACAGTTTTTGTGTTAAAGTATATTTTGTCTGATATTAGGATTGTTAGGTAGGAAGACAGAAATCAGTCTTCGTGTGAGAGGGGTCTGAGGAAACCAGCATCTGCAGGAGCCCAGCAGCTGCACTTCAAAATAGTGCTGGGGCCAGCACTGTGGCTCACCTGGTTAATCCTCCACCTGTGGTGCTGGCATCCCATGTGGGCACTGGTTCGAGTCCCGGTTGCTCCTCTTCCAGTCCAGCTCTCTGCTGTGGCCCAGGAGGGCAGTGGAGGATGGCCCAAGTGCTTGGGCCCCTGTGCCCACCCGGGGGACCAGGAGGAAGCTCCTGGCTCCTGGCTTTGGATCGGCACAGAGCCGGCAGTTGTGACCATTTGGGGAGTGAACCAACAGAAGGAAGACCTTTCTCTCTGTCTCTCTCTCTCTCTCACTGTCTATAACTCTACCTGTCAAATAAAAATTAAAATAAAAAAAAAAATTCCTGCCCAGACCCTGATAACCTTCCAGGTGTCCCAGCCCTTCCCCCATGGGCCAGCTCTTTCCCCAGCACCAGATGGGTTACCTTGCCTGATAACATAGAGCGCTAAAACCATCACATCCTACTTCCAAGGCAAGCACCCGAGGGAGAAGCCCTTCTGCCCAGAGCCAGCAAACCTGGGGAGGAATTTCCTAATTTACACTTAGCAAACCCTTTGTCTTGGAGGGAGGGGAGGGAGGAGGGGAAAGAGAAACCTGGACCCCTTTTCCCTTAAAAGCCCAGTCTAAATACAGACTGTTTGCTCAGCTCTCTGTTGCGCCACCTGCCTGGCCTGCTAGGGGTGTTCTCTCCATTTACCCATGTAACCTTGCTTTACCCAGTCTCAGTGACTGGGAACTCTCTCTGTGTCCCTTCTGTTCTGACAGATGCCCTGTTCCCAGTAAAACCTTGCCACTTTGCTCTCTCACGCCTGAGTTCTTTCTTGCACAAAGACAAGAACCCCAAACTTCTCTCTGGTGACAGGACAGCAACTCCAGCTCTTTTTTGGTTCCTGTTAGCATGGAATATCTTTTTCCATCCTTTTACTTTTAGTCTGTGTATATCTTTGTTGGTGAGGTGTGTTTCTTGCAGGCAGCAAATATATGGGTCTTGTTGTTTTTAATCTATTCAGCCAGCCTGTATCTTTTAATTGGAGAGTTCAGGAAATTTACATTCAAGGTGACTATTGGTAAATAACAATTTGGCCCTGTCACTTTCCAAAAATATTCCTGTTGTTTACTTTGGATTTCCTTTATACCTTTACCAGGATATTTCCTGTCTTCACTTTCTTTCATAGTGATGATCATGCTTCTGTGCTTCTATGTACAGCACATACTTAAGCATCTTTTGTAGTGCTGGAGGGGTGGTGACAAACTCAATTCTGGGTTGACAGTTTTTTTCTCTTAAGACTTGGAGTATATATCTCGTCATTCTCTCCTAGCCTGTAGGGTTTCTGATGAGAAGTCAGTTGTGAGTAATTGGAGATCCTCTGAAAGTAACCTGGTGTTTCTCTCATGCACATTTTAGAATCTTTTCTTTATGTTTTACTGTGAGAGTTTGACTACAATGTGTCATGGTGAGGATATTTTCTGATTGTGTCTATTAGGAGGTCTCTGTGCTCCCTGTACTTGAACATTCCTTTCTTTCTCCAAATTAGGGAAGTTGTCTGTAATTATTTCACTAAAAAGGCCTTCTAATCTATTCTCTCTTTCCATGCCTTCAGGAACTCCTAAGACCTGTATGTTGGGTCATTTGATAGTATCCCATAGATTTCCAACACTGTGGTTTTCTAATTTCTTCTTTTTTCTGGTCTGACTGTAAAATTTCCAGAGATTTGTCTTCTAACTTGGATATCTTTCTTCTGCCTCTCCGAGTCTGTTGTTAAGAGGCTTTCTACCACATTTTTATTTGATTTATTGAATTCTTCATTTCTAATATTTCATTTTGATTTCTCTTTAATATCTCAATTTCACAGGAAAAAGTTTCATTTGTGTGAAGTATGGATTTCTTTAATTTGTGGATTTACTTCTGATTACTTCTAGGTAATCTACAATCAATTTTTAAAATTCTGTTTCTGGCATTTCTTCTATCTCTTCATCTTCACATTCTAATATTGAAGTATTGTTGTGTTCCTTGGAGGGGGGGAACAACATGTTGTCTTCCTTATTCTTTTTGTTGAATTTCTGCATTTATTTTTAGGCATTTGTGGACATTTTGGTTGGTTGGCTGGTTGTTTTCCTCTGACGGCTTTTATCTTTGGTCTATGCCTCTGTGGATTTTGGAGTGTCTGCTCTTTCAGTGAATACCCAGAGGAGTGTACTGGGTGTGGTCAGGGAGCTCTGTTCAGTGCTCCAGGGTGATGGGAGTATCTAAGGTGACACCTAAGTTGTGCATGGTAAATTTTTTTTTTTTATCAAAGCGGAGGTTGGTTCAGCTCTGTTGGCATAGTTTCATGCTCACCTTCTCTCCTGCAAGGAGACCAGTGCCTGGGCACCAGCCCCAGTGGGTGTAGTTTTCATCTGTGCTGCCACAAGAATCACACAAAGGATCCGTGCAGTCCTTGATGAGAGCACGGATGCCGTAGCAATGACCCTCACCAGGGATCAGAGAGCCCCTAGTGTGTGGAGCCGCCCACAGTGAGTGTCCAAAGACCCAGCCACACCCTGAGGCCTCCCATGCAGCCACAGTGTTTTCCCAGTCCCAGCACACACGCCTCCCACAGTCCTGAGCTCTCAGCTCCATCAGCTCGCCACGCTGCCCAGGTGACTCCTCTCAGCTAGTTGCTTGGCGCACGCAGACACAAGCTGGCACAGCTGCCACGTATGTCCAAAATGGTACCTCCCCTTTCTTGGCTAGTTACAGAACACTGTGCTGAGTGGCTGGGGAGAGAGAAATGTGCCCCCCCTCTGCTTTCCCTCTAGGTTTGCAGGTACACTGTCCTCCACAGGGCTCCAAGCCAGACTCACAGCAGGCTCTTCCTGCAGCTTTATCACCAGTGGCTTGGGCTGCTGCAGTCTGGTTCACCTCACTCCAGAGCTGGTGCTGAGGCTCTTGGCTACTGGGGCCCTGAGTTGTGTGTGCCCACACTCTCCATGTAGATCCACAGTGTCCCTATAATTTGTTTGGGATTTCCTCTGCTGTTTTCTCCCTAACTCTCCCCTGAGACTGCACTCTCTCCACATTTTTAAAACTATCTTCCCCTAGACTAGAGCAGTAAACTCCCTCCCTATTCTGCCATCTTGGAATCGGACCAAACCATTTTCATGGGACTCACATGGCCTGTGGGCCGGATGTTCCCCACCCACGATCTTGAGTTTACAAACAATTAAAATAAACAATGTTTAAAAATGGGTATGGGGGGGCGGCGCTGTGGCGCAGTAGGTTAATCCTCTGCCTGTGGCGCCGGCATCCCATATGGGCGCTGGTTCTAGTCCCAGCTGCTCCTCTTCCAATCCAGCTTTCTGCTATAGCCTGGGAAAGCAGTGGAAGATGGCCCAAGTGCTTGGGCCCCTGCACCCACATGGGAAACCTGGAAGAAGCTCCTGGCTCCTGGCTTTGGATCAGAGCAGCTCTGGCCATTGTGGCCATTTGGGGAGGTGAACCAATGAAAGGAAGACCTTTCTCTCTGTCTCACTCTCCCACTGTCTATAACTCTACCTCTCAAAAAAATAAATAAAATATTTTTTTTTAAAAATGGGTATAGGCTATGAACAGACGTTTCTCCAGAGGAAACAAAGAAATCAGCATTAAGTACACAAAAAATGCTCAAAGTCATTGGCCATCAGGGAACCAGCACACCAAAGCCACAGGAGATGCCCTCTCACTCCCATGAAATGGGAAAACAAGAAAGCCTTGTGCATTGCTGGTGTGAATACAAATGGATCCAGTCCCTCTGGACATGGTCTGCAGGGCTTCAGAGTGTCCACATCACCGCCTGCTCTAGCTTTCAGGTATACAACTAGGAGAGATGGAAACCTGCACACATGTTTGCAGCAGCAGTGCTCCTGGTAACCACAAAGGGGAAACAGCATGCACCAACACGCGAGTGAATAAACGGAGTGTGACTTCACAGAGCAGGCGTTCAGCCATGCA
This sequence comes from Oryctolagus cuniculus, assembly GCF_964237555.1. Classification (NCBI taxonomy): domain Eukaryota; kingdom Metazoa; phylum Chordata; class Mammalia; order Lagomorpha; family Leporidae; genus Oryctolagus; species Oryctolagus cuniculus. Next base: position 238,072,606 of record NC_091432.1, on the reverse strand, counting down.
GGTGCATGGTGGCCCATGACACGGTGCTACCCAGGAGAAGCCACACAGTGAAAGATTCCAAGTGCATAAAATGCCCAGAACAGGGGGCTACTTAGGGTGGGCGTGGGGACATGCAAGGTGACAGCCAAAAGGTACAGGTTTGTTTATTTTTTGAGGTGATGAAATGCTCTCGGCTCGACTGTAGTGATGATTGTATGCACTGCACTTTACTGTACACTGCAAATGGATTCTGTGAATAAAATGTAAGGCAGGTATGCAAATTACATCTCAATAGTCATCTAAAAAAGCAAAGCTCAGGGCCAGCGCTGTGGTATAGCAGGTAAAGCCATCATGGTGCTGGCATCCCATATGGGCGCCAGTATGAGTCCTGGCTGCTCTTCTTCCAATCCAGCTCCCTGTTATAGCCTGGAAAAGTAGAAGATAGCTCAAGTGCTTGGGCCCTGCACCCTCATGACCTGGAGGAAGCTCCTGGCTCCTGGCTTCAGATCGGTCCTGCTCCAGCCGCTGTGGCCATTTGGGGAGTGAACCAGCGGATGGAAGACCATCCCCCTCCACCGCCTCTGCCTCTGCCTCTCTGTAACTTTGCCTTTCAAATAAATAAGTAAATCTTAACAAAAAAAGCAAAGGTCCCATTACAAAGGGGAAAGGATGATCTTTGCAAATAAGTGGCACTAGGTCAGCTGCCACCGCTGCCCACTCCTCACGCAACAGAAGCATCAGCCCCACAGAGACAGCAGATCTTAACGCCAAAGGCAAAAACAAAACTCCTGAAGAAAACATCCCTGACCTTGAATAGACTTCTTACACAACATACAAAGAATAAAAAACATAAGTTAGATTACATTAAAGCCAAGAATTTATATTTAAAGCACACCATTGAAAGAGTAGAAAGCACCAGGCACAGGGAGAGAGTGCAATCCATCAGCTGACAAAGGCCCCAAAGAATCCTGCTTCTCAGCCAGAGACAGAAACCCGCCCAGGAGAACCGGCAAAGACTCAGGCATTTCCCAAGGAAGCAAAACAAAACAAAGCCAAGTCACTGAGTGAAGGAGCCAGCAGAAGGGGCTCAGTCTCACAGTCACCACACCGGTGCAAGCGAGATGCACACCAAGTCTCTCAGACCCTCCCGAGGCTGAGAGGCAGCATGCGGAGCAGGTGAGCACGTGGAACAGCGGGAGGTCTCCGTGCCGGACAGTCACTCTGCACATGCACTGGACAGTAGCCACATGGACAGCAGACATGACCACACCTGACAGCCCCATGCTGGTCTGTCACACAGTGGGAGGATCAGCTCCGGGACACCACCAAGATGGCTGCACAGCCAGAGGCGATTGCCCACGTTGCCTGCACTGCCTCTGCTGCCCCTACTCCCCTCGCAGGCACCTCTCCTGCTGCTTTGAGGGTAGCGCCAGGCCCAGGAAGGACCGAGGGCTTGCCTGGACAGGTGGCCTAGAGACCATACCGCCCAGCCTGCATCTCTAGGGTTGGAGAATCATGGCTCCATAGCAACTGAGAGCTCCCTGCCTGTGTGGGGCACGAAGAGGGCAACCTCGGGATGTGGCCGGCCCTGACCCTGCTGAGCAGCAAGTGCTGGGAGCCTCTGGGTGGCCCCAGGGGCACGCTCTCCTCTGCTGGGACCTGCAGGCCTCACACAGGGTGCTTGCTGCTCTGCAGTGGTGCCTCCAAGCCCTGGAACCACCCCTACATGGCTCTGGGAAACTGCAGGCACTCTGCATCGTGGAGAGGCCACCACCCTGCCTCAGTTTACCTGCAGTCACGCTCCAGCTCCTTGGATTCGTCCGTGCAGTAGAAGAACTTCCCTTTGAAGAGCTGCACGGCAATGACGGCAAAGATGAACATGAAGAGCATGTAGACGATCAGGATGTTGAGGACGTTTTTCAGTGAGTTCACCACACAGTCAAACACGGCCTGCAGGAGGATGGTGGAGCGTGAGGGGGTAGGGCGGGAAGCAGCACAGAGTGGACCAGGAGAGAGCCCAGGGAGCCTCAGGCCTGTGCACAGGTGTCCAGCATCCCACCTTGCTGCTGCCCATCTGCGGGAAGCGGTGGGGCAGACAGAGGACAAAGCAGCAATGCTGTGGCCGTGAGGCCCCAAGGTGACTGTTGTCTCTCACCAGCACCCCTGGGTTTCTCTCAGATCCTCCCACATCTGGATGTTCAGCACCCCAACATGCCCAGTGCCACTTCAGAGCTGAGGAGGCGACACTGTGGGTGCTGCTTGGCACACTCCAGATGCCAGCAGCTGCAAACGAAGCTACTGCCCACACACACTGAGCTCCCTGGACCCAGAGGGCCAGTGGATACCTTCTCAGGTCTCCTCCTGGCCCACCCCTCCACACAGGTTCTACTTTGCTAACATCTTGGATTTCCAAGCTATTAGTAAGAGAACTTACTGTGTAAGTCTGAGGGTTACACAAGTTCTGGCATAGGAAGTGCCTGGCACCAGCTCAGTGATCATGGGCGTTCAGGACAACGCTCAGCCTCTTCTAGCTTCTCTGCACACCCTCTGCCCTGGGAAGCCCCTCCTCCCTACGCTGCAGGGGTGTGTGCACGCTCACAAGTGTGCACCCACATGCACAGCACACCCTCAGGCTCCAACCTTGAGCTTGGGCAGCCGCTTGATGGTCTTGAGTGGCCGCAGCACACGCAGGACTCTCAGGGATTTGATGGTGCTGATGTCTTTCCCTTTGGATCCTCTAGAAGGGAGAAGCCACAGATCTACCCCAGCAGCCCACCAGAGCCGGGCCCCAGCCCCAGGAGCAGGGAGGCCACGGTACCTCTCCCCGTGGGCAGCCTGTGCTGGGCCTCCTCTGAGGACAGCCAGATCAGGAGGGTTGAGCCTCCAGAAGGGAGGTAACAACAGCCGCTGAGCAGCACCCAGTGTGCCCCCAACACCCCCCGCCCGACCAGCTTCTAGGGGTCAAGAGGCCAGAGAGGCCCAGGAACAGAGGTCTGCGGGGCCCCTTGGTAGGACAGGTGCTTCCCTGTTCGTCACTAAGTAGAGGGAGAAAAGGGCCTGAGCAGCTCTGCCCTGGGAGAGGAGAGACAGATGCAGAAGAAGAGGGCTGAGAGGCAGCCTGAGAAAGACAGCATCAGACAAGAGGCCGTGCCAGAGGCCCAGGTGCACAGAGACGGACACACTGGGGGCAGGCAGAAAGGGAGGAATGGGGAGGAGAGAGCCACACACAGACAGGAGCAGAGAGGACGCAAGTCCACCAGGAAAGCAGCAGACAAGGTACAAAGGGAGAACCATCAGACGGGAGGCCAGGAGAAAACTTGGGATGGGGGCATCAGAGCCCCTCACAGAGGCCACCAGCACAGCCCAGGTCAGCAGCGTCCTGGCAAGGCCTCCTGTCCTGCAGGCCTGGTTTTCAGAAGCAGGGTGGGGGTAGGGGAGCCCTACCCACTCAGCTCAGAGGCCACTTCAGCCAGGGTCCCTGGGGAGCTGCTGCCCATAGGGCCTGGGCCTCCCCCTACCTGCCTGCTATACCATCCTTGGGCTCCAGCAAGGCTCTGGGCTGAGCAGGGAGTGTGAGCAGCAGCCCTGGCCTCTTTATGGGAGAAGGACGGCACAGGCTCCCCAGCCCACATTCTGGAATCCTAGCCAACCACCCCTGAATTAGCCAAACTCGGCTAATTCCTGGGTCCCAGCACAGCCCTGGCACACACTCCCCAGCCAGCTTTCCCATCAGCAGCAGCAGGATATTGCAGAGCTAGCTGGGCGGGCAGAGGCAGCAGGGTCTGGGGTCTGTGCCAGCTCAGGGTCTGTTCCTCTTCCGCCCTGAGGCTGCCCAGCTGCTGGCACCCCTTCCCTCCTCCCAGCCAGGCCGTTTCTGACTCTGAAGGCTCCTGTTTCCCTTATCACAGGGAGAGGGCCCATAAGACAGCCAGGGGAACCTCGGTGTGGCAGGAGCCAGTGTGGACAGCCAAGAGGAAAGATGTGTTCTGGGGACAAGTCCCTTGGGACGTCCAGCATTCTGGACCACGGCACGCAGGAAGTGCCCACCCACATCGAGCACGGCCCTCCAGGCTGATGTCCTGGCCCTGGAGCAGGCGTCCTGGGGACACCCTGCCTTCTGAGCAACTCCTCACCCAAGGGGACCTTGCCCAGCCCCAGCCCCCAGAGGCATGGCAGGAACATGTGGCCTGACATGGCTCTGTCAGCATGCAGCCCAGATGAGTGGAGGTGGATGAGCAAGGGCGAGGCTGGGGATGAAACAGCCCTGGAGGGCCATGGGTGTGTCATGAGGTCAGGCAGTATGGGGTGGGATGGGCGGGTGCGGGGAGGCATTACCCCATGAAGCTCCTACCGAGAGTCCAGCAACAGGGAGACAAAGAGAACAAAGTCAGTGGTGCTGGCAGGACAGAGAGGAGGCCTCTGTCTTGGTGCAGCCCTCCCCGTGGGATCAGAGAAGAGACCCTTCCCTCAGGGTCTGGCCTCCACGCCCGGGGGTGGGGGGGTTCTTCCTTATCTCTGAACCTTAGCTCACACAACACTGAATCTGCCTACCCTCAGCCCCACCTTCAGCAGGGACTCAGGGAGCCTCCCAGCTTAGCACAAAGATACCCAGCAGCTCTGATGGGCGGAAAGCACCATGTCTCCAGGGTCTCCTAGGTCTCCGAGGTACCCCAACCCCACAGGGCAGATGCTGCACATGCCAGAGGCCTGAGTGCCCAATCCCAAGACCACGAGCTATAGGACGACAGATGGGCCTTGAGGCCTCTTGACCCCACACAGCCCCACCCGAGGAGACGGGGCAGCATCATATGGGGAGTTATGAAGCCAACACACCC